>NW_009620402.1:0-48386 GCF_000690535.1 Cariama cristata | reverse complement strand
TCAGTTGAAGTACCCTGATGGGATTTCCTGGATTGAAAAGAACCACAAATGTTTAAACCTCGTGTCTCACTTGCACTTTATTTTATATATAAGACCTGTATATAATCGAAGGACAGGTGAAAAATTATAGATAACTCGCCACAAAAAAAAAACAAAAGCAAGTAGTTCTTTCAGTTCTTCTGGTCATTTTTCCCTGTACTAAGTCTTGCAGCGGTTAATTTCAATATTCATGTTAAGGTTCAACCCTAGAGAGATAATTTTGAATCCTAGCCCTGTTTAATCCAGTACTTAGTCTAGTGAAGTTTCTCTGGCTATATGTTAGGATTAAATCAGAATTAAGTGCAAAATATTCATACAAATTTCTCTGCTGTGCATGGGATGAGGAAATAAAGGAGCTTGAAAAGCAAGCTACTTTCAAAGACGATAATGCCATATGATAAGTTTTGTACTAATGTCATATACAGCCAGTTAGAAAATATTTCAAAATCGGAGGCATCAAATTTCATACTATTTCATGTCAAAGATGCATGGTTGAAAAATTCCTATCAAAAACATGAAAACATGCCAAATGCAGAAAAGTGAACAACTGAGCAAAAAGTGAGACAAAGTGTTACTAATGTCTGCCAACTGGTATTATTCACCAGTACCATCAATCACACATGAGCAACCTCCGTCGCTGCTCCCCAGATCACGAAGACCCAGCTCACCCCTAACTTCTGGGAGCGTAGTTGTCCTGCTTGTGGTTAAGGCTCTCCTCTATTGTTCAGAGATATCCTCTAGTTCTGCGCATCTATTTTAACCCTAGCAAGTCATGTTGAAGCTGACAGTAAAAGGGAAGAAAAACCTCTTCAATTAAAACATCTTTACCGCTATTTAGAATGCAGATGAGCCCCTCAGCAATGAGGAAATTAGTATTTTATGGTGAAGCATTTATATAGTTTATTCTATATTTGAACCATAATAAATTACATCCATTTTTTACAAGAATTATAACTGACATGCTGTCAGAGCTGTACATGTACAGCCTTAGAAATATACATAATACTTTGAAAGCTGTCACATTCAGTACAGTTGTAAACATCACCCTGGGTTACCAAACTGTTATCTTTAGGTTTAGTTCTTAGGATAAACCATGGTATCTTCGCACATTTCAACGAGAGAAAAATCAATTCTCCCTCAATCAGTTGCACAGGAGTTTACCACCCGTGCTTAAATGCACAACCTCATACTAGCTTGAATTCTAGTTTGGATCTGTTTGCAAAATATCCTCTGTCACAGACTTTGTCTTTAGGTCTGGGGAAATACCAGAGTGACTCAATGTCCTCCCTCATGTTGGCATTCTACAACCCAAAAGTGCCACTATGGTTCTAAATGAATCATTTTGCTGAAGAATATTTAGATGTATGTAATGCATTACAATGCTATTTCTACGGTGTCACTTTTCTAGGCTGTTCCTTATGAAATACTTCTACTATGTATAAAGTGGCTTTCATAAATTTGTTGAATTGTTTTAAAAATATTATTGGAGAATGATAATTTTGTTGTGGGATTCTCTAGGAGGGTTCGAATTCTACAGGAAAACCATTACTCTTGATTAAGTTCGTTAGGATGCTGAAATAAAGCTACCTCAAACATTACCTAATAACTGAAATTATTTTCATTTTACTTCCTTGTATATATTATCTTCTATTTCAAAGTAGAAACCAAATGCAAAAAGAATAGGGTTTCCAAATGGAAATTTAATGTAACTAATTAATGAACTACTTTGGCCTTGAATGAAGAAGATTTTAAACAGAGCTGTGATTCAGTTGCAGAAAGACGTGGTTAAATCGTGTCATCCCTGCCTCCAGAAGAATTTGGCCAGGATCCTGCAATGAGTTATCTGCCTGCAGACATCTGCCCCAAAACAAACCCAAGGGCTTCAGTGGGCCTTGGACTGCTGCGGGGTGTCCTGCAAGATTATGGTGGCATCAGGTATACAGTCGGACTTGATGATCTTTGAGGTCTCTTCCAACCATAATGATTCTATGATTCTATGATTTATTGGGCTAGAGAGCAAGCATGGCTAAAGGAGGCTAATACTGGGGCAAAAATGCTTTCACAGCTATTGCCATGGAGGAGGGATGTGACCTCAGGTTTTGTGTCCTGAGGAGAGCTTGGGGACTGGTGGCATGGTGTCCTGTTTCTGCCCATCAAGTAGCGCAGATGGGGACAAGTGCTGAGTCTGGCAGCTCCATCCAAATGAGATCTCTGGGTCTGGCCAGAGCCAAGCTTGAGGCCTCAGGGAGCCAGAAGGTCAAAAAAAAAAATGAGGCGCAGCAAGAAGATCAGCTGCTATCTGAGCTTGGCAGCAATGGACCTGGGTGAAATTCAGGTGCCTACACCCCATCTCAGCTGGCTCCATCTCATTTTGGGACAGCCACTAAAAGCCTGCCAGTGCTACCGGGTAATGTCATTTTTTTTCACTTCAAGTGGTAGAGGTCTACAGCAGAAAAACCATCTCCTTGGATGGAGTTGGATGCTTTTCCGCCAAAGAGCATGAGCATATCTTTCCATTTTTTTTTGCAGCTCTATTTATTTGACGTCTGCTAGGGCCAAACGTTGTCAGGGGTCTGGCTATGATGGGCAACGTCATACAGAGAGAAGAGGAGGTGCCCAGCCCCAAGAGCACCCACCACTGCACACAGCAATGCTTGTGCTGTTACAGTTAATTTCCTCCTCTCTTTGAATCATCTAAATTCAGCATGCATTATCCTTCTGTTATTTATGTAAATGTTTAGATTAGGTAATATTTTATTCTACAGTGAATGACACCATAATCCTCCTTATTCTTTTCCTTTATCATAAATATTTAGTTTGTTTTTAGCTTGTGGGACTAAACACAACATTGTCTTCATTACTGTGAAATCTTCCCCTTTTCTTCTCCTGCAAGCATCCCTGGTCCCCTGGCAGTACTCTGCCTCCCAGAACATGCTAATATTGCTTGCATTACTGCAGGATTACCACAGTGAAGTATACACTTGGTATTATAATTCATAATGTTGCTTTAAAAGATTAACCACTCCCACGGCTGTGTCTGGTAATTACAGAGCAGACTTTTTTTTTAACGAAGAACAGCGTGCACAAAATGACTGGCAAGGAGGTAAGTGTTTGGGGTGTGCTTTGTTTTTCAACCTCGGAGAAAACCAGATGCAAAATTGATAAAGGAGAACGGGAGTGGGTTTTAAGCTGAGATACTTCAGTATATTAGTAATTTAACAGATTTATATGAAAGAGATGGCACCGTCGGCCCCTGGAATGTCACAGGCTGATGCAACTGGCGATTGCCAGCTCAGATGACTTCCACGAACAAATCCAAAATAATTAATAGACCTTCTGGAGTTTTCCAGGCAAGCGAGTGTGCTGGTGAAAGAGCAATAGTTAGTTTAGCCTGTCAAGGTTCATTCTTTTTCAAAACTCCAGTCCTCCCTTGATGCCCTCTAATGGTTTTTTGAAACACCAAAACGTTTTTGCATGAACAACATTACCCATTGTGCTTTAGTTAAATGCATTTCGATGTCAGACATACTCCTGGTTCAAAAATGCCTGCTACCTACCCCTTCCTGAGGGGATCTCCAGGGAGGGTAGCCAGATTGACTTTAATTGGCCAAAGACACAGAATGGGTTCTTAATGCGATAAACCGATCAAGTGTGCAAAGTCACATTAATATGTGGAAACTTGATCAGCTTTTATTAAGGGATCAGGAAACGGTTTAATTGCTGAGTGACAAAGGCATGTGCTTGTTTAATTGCTTGTTTGTGTTTATTGCAAAGCCTTGGGGAACATGGTAATTCATCCCATTATTGTTTGAAAATGTGGGTCTGGCACCCAAACCAACTGCACATGACAGACACTGGTTTTGTATCAAGTGTTGTCTCATCAACATTTACCATGCTCCCGTTTGGCAAGGATGGCAGCCCTTAGAGCAACAAAGCGGGATTCTCCTTCCAGTCTCTCCTCGCTTGGCTTGTCCAGAACCAGTCACACTGTGAGAAGGTTGGAAATCTTGTACTTAAATGAGGACTCACTCACTGTCTGTTAAATGAAAGTAGCATTTAAAGGCTGCTGCATGGTAGAGCAATGCTTAACGGATTGTTCTGTCTTTCACAGCTGGAAATGTAATGGTTGCACGCTCCTACAGAAAACTCTTAAAAGATCTCAGAGCCTGAGGCAAAGTCCATTGAAGCTGTTGATGTCTTTCCGTTCGTTGGACTGGCCTTTGATCAGGCACTAATGTATAGCGATAGCTTTTCTATACCTTTTCTGAATGGGATTTTAGCCTAGAATTGTTTCCTGCTGTAGGATTGCAGCAGTCCTGGGGATAGATCTGCTTCCTTGGCTGGAGCTGACCAGAAGCCTCGATGGTACAGTGATGTCTGGCACTCCGTGCTGGGGAGAAGTATTAGGCTTGTTGTCAATTTACATGAAAAGTCCCTGGCTAGCAATCATTCTAAATATAAAGCTTCCTGAGATGCTAATATTTCTTTCCTCCAGATTCTTGCCTTACTTTGGAAGGTAAGTTTTTCTGCCCAGGAGCACCACCTGGAAAGTCTTTCCTTCCTGTTTTCTCTAAATTAGCCATTTTAAATACTTTCTTGATGGAGGAGGATAGAGGGTTGCTGATGATTAGGGTTATAACTAGCTTTCCAGTTCAGTATCCAGCACCACAGGATGCATCTGCTTCTGTAGAAGGAGCCTAGGAATAGCCATATCAATATACATTACAGACTTGTCAGAACTCACTCATTTCCTATTTCAAACAGGAGGAAATATACTTGAACATATCTGTTGTATCTGTCAAGACTCCTCATTTGTCAAACTATTAGTGGTCCCTCTGTCAACATAAATAAATCTGTCCATAAATCTTGACAGGTATAATCATTTGTTGCATTTGAAAGGCGAGTCTCTAACATTAGACCCCTTTTGATTCCTAACATGATTATCTTTAAAGAAAGACATTTCAGCTGCCTTCTGAATCTGGCCTCTGTCAAATGATTTCTCTGCTCTTGCTGAGTTATCTACTCTTACGAAGTAAGCAAAGGCATAGTTCCTGCTGTCAGCTCTCTTGAAGACCACACGAATCATTGGCATCGTAGCGGCTCTGAGGCCCTATCCTGCAAGCGTTTATGTTCCTGTTTGTCAGGCTAGGCTCCCGATATGCTTATTGTTCTTTACAACTAGGTTTCTCTTTCCTATTCTGAGACATTCTTCTGGCACCAGTTGTCCTTTCTTTACTTCTGGGAAGTTATCAAAGAACATTCTTTGAAGGTATTCCATCTGAAGCTGCTGATCTTTTCAGCGCTCTTGTCATTGGCAAACAATCCGTACTCATACAAGAGAATTAAGCCTCCAGAATGGGTCTTTAAATATGGGCTAGCAGAACTTAAGATTGAATTCCATAATGCCAACACACGCTTCACAAGCTCCCCTGTTGCTCTGGGGCACACTGAGCAGCTCCAGCCTTACAAGGCTCTCTAGAAAGGTATGAAGTGACCTTGTTTCTGTGCTTGCTGGCCTTATGTTAGTAATTTTGCCTGCCTGATTAGCTTAACGGTTATGCAGTGTTCACCAAGCTGGAAGATGAAGTGAGGGTCTTTGGCCAGAGTTCAGTGTCTCAGCAGAGAGCATATGACCCAGAAACTGGTCAGTGCACAAGTGCCAGAAGGCAACCGACGAGTCCACAGATAGCACGGCTTCATAGCATTCCCTGCCACACAGAAAACCGAAAACACATGGTTTTGCAAACAAGAATGAGGGAGGAGGTTGCTAGGGCTGGGTTTGTGGGAAGTGCACAGTAAAGAGTGGATCCCCAGGGAGCTCCTGCAGGAGCCAAGGTGCTTGGTACCCAAGCTCCTGTGGTGTCACGGGCATCCCCAACTTGTACAGCCACAGGAAATTAGCTAGTGAATGCTGGAGGATCCCAAGTCTGATGTTTTCCCTTCAGTCTCCTGACAGTGAAGAAAGGAAAACTCTAGTGTCTTTCATAAAATGTATTTAAAGTTCTTCATTTTCCCCTCTTTCAACTTTCCACTCCTTCAAATCATCTGTGGCTTGCTGCAGCAAAGATTTTTAATTGACAGAATTTCAACTTGTGCCCTAAAGAGACTCATTACTTCACAGATTCTTTATCTTCATGGGGCTTTGACGCCATGTGGGATATTTCCTGCTTTCTTCAGTGGATTCTTACCACTGAAGCTAATTTTTTTGATGAGCTGCGGAAGAAGCCTGTGTATCAAGAATAATTATTTCAGAGACATACCCTTTTGCTCCTCACCTTATGATGCTTTGTATAGGATGTCCAGATGCAGAGTGTCAAAATGCAGCTGTTAGATAAGGTTCCAATCTGAATCGCTGTTCTCAATGTGGTCAGTTATTAAATAGCAATTTTTTTTCATGTCGAGTCACAATTTAGCATAATATTTCACTGGAGCGGACAACGTGCCAGAGCCATAGACATCTAGCTTGCTATACTCGCATGGCACGCTGGGTGTAAGGGAAGGAGTTCAGTCCTTCCCTTCAAGGCAGGAAATCCAGAGAAGTACTTAGTTACGTCTGTGTACCAAACCTGTTTTAATTAAAATACTTAGAAATATTTAGTCAAAGAGGACAGTGGTCTATATCCTTGCTGGCAAAATGCATTAAGACTCTTGGTTTGTGAAATTTGTTGAAACCAAGGAGATAAGCACCTTGCTTTTATGAGGCTGTGTGATATGGGCCATGTGCTTAAAAGCAGAAAACCAGTTCATCTGGGTTCATACCAACACCTGCAAGTGTTGATATCATTAGAGGGTCTGCAGAGTCCTGCAGACCCCTGGTGAGAGCTTCTGAGGTTCTGAATTCTGGAGGTAGATGCCTAGATTAATCTACACCCTGGCCTTTTGCATCTGTGCCTGTTGGTGCTCCCTGCAGAACCAGCATCCGCTAGATCTCACCACTGCTGTCTCTGCTTCTCTTTCTCCAGGCCAGGAAGGATGCTGGGCTCTACAGCTTCCTTTTCTGTTGACTGGCAAGATGTTACTTTGTCAGGTAACTGCTGTTGCCACCAACTGCAAAGCTCACTGCATCTTGTATCTAGAGTATAATGACACCTTCTGAGCCGCTTCTTTTATGCGTTAACCTACTTGGAAGCAGAGGCTCATGTGCAAATTCCCTCTGTATTTTGTGAAGGCTGGAACATAAGCCAGATCTGAGCTGAATTTCCCCCTTCCAAGAGCCAGCTGAATCAAAATCCCCTGATGCAGACATCCCCAAATTTTATGGGTGCAAAAAGATGTCTTGATCCAAATTTTGCAGTTTGCTCCCATCTCTGCTTAAAACATAAAATGTATGTTTTTAGGGAAAAACGATATAAACATCTTGTTCATGTTTGAGCTGAGAATGTCTTTTTTCTGTAGGCTGTCAACACAACTTCAAATGCATGCAGCCTGTCCAATCTGACAGACAATTTGCATATTTGTGGAATGCTAACGCCAAGTTACTGTATACATTTGTACATGAAAGCATTAGAAAGTTTGAAGGATTAAAGGTGGAAATGTATCCCCCTCGGCCTCGATTAAAGATCAAGACAGCACATCAATAGATGGCAGACAAATAACTGCTGCTTTGCTGTTTGGAATGGCTTAACCCAAAAATAATAAAATCCAGTCTATTTCCTAGGACATAAATAGCTGAGGGCTTTACACATGCTAATTGCCGGAGCGTTGTTTTAGCCTTTTGAGAGTGTAATGTGGAGTCTGGCACGTTCAGTGTGAGCCCTCTGACACAGCGACCGTCTTTTTGTTCTGCACTAGCTGCGTGTCTGGGACACGGCTAGAGCTCTGAGGGCCATCCCAGCAGAAATGCATCAATGTCGATGTCTAAGGCTGCACCTTCCTCAGCTCGCTCTCGGGTCCTGGAAAGTTCTTTGAGGCCAGATGGAGGTGCTTGGCCCATACAAAAGTGACTCAGTTTGCAATGAGATGGGTGTCAGGAGGAGCAGCAGCAGGTGCTCAACGGTTTTCCATAGAAAGATGCTCGCTTGGCTGCATGCATCAAGATATATTTTGGAGTCTGGCTCTAGACACACTGATTTGAAAATGGAGACTTTGAGTCTTAAAAACAAAATATGCTAAAGAACGGTTTTGCATGGTTCCTCCTAAGGATCAAAACCTGATATTATTTATTTTACTTATACTAAAAAATAACCTCAATAAGATGTTCTGCGTTGGCCAGTGGATATAATTTAGGACCAGACATTGGCAGCACAGGACAGAGAAAGCAGGAGCTAGTCAAATCTTTCCCCCAGTCTTTGATCCAAAACATGAATATTCCTTTGATTCAGAAAGGGTTTGGCCAGCTTTTTTCGCAAACGGTTGCACGTCTCTGTGCTTTCTGGCTGGGGGAAGTGGAAGTGGCAAAGCCTCAGATACCTGGGAACCAAGAGCTGAAAACTCTCCTGGAAACTTCTCATGGTCTAACGAAATTCCCGGGCCAGCTTCCAGCCTGAGCGGATGCAGGCAGCCAGTCAAAGTGAACCACCAAATCTGTCAAGATTCAGCCATCATTTACAAAAGAGGACTGGGATTTTTGAGGGAGTTTGTAGGAGTGGAACACCCAAATCTCTTTGAATCCCAGTGGGACTTTTGCTCCTTTCTTTCTTATACTCCGCTGAAAATCCTTGTCTATTCTCTTCAAATATTTCTATGACTTCAGGCGACACTTTCATTATGGATACACCTCTCCACCAAAATTACAAAAGCACAACATTTTACCTACAGTTGCCGAAAGTGTGTAATTTTACACACCTACTCAAAAAGTCCCAGGCTACACCAAAACTCTTGACTACAGAGAGCTCTGTGCTGTTCACAAGGCAGGTCTGACTCTCGGTACCCCAGTTTGAAAACTTCGGCCTTAATGCGTTCAGAAAAAGTATGTTGCTTTTTTAAAGCACATTACTCAAATGCTGAGATGCCTTTCTACTGGGAGCAGCGTTACAAAGCCGATCTCTGCCTGGATGCCTATTCCAACATGGACCTGACAATTCACATGTAGGTAAAGCCTTCTCATGCATTCACAGTTTTAGATGACCTCCATATATTTGTTTAAAAAGTAATTAGGCTTGCTTAGCTTTTGTACTGTTGCACTTTGCTTTTTTTTTTTTTTTTAAAGTAGCTTTTCCTGTAGCACTCCCAGGCCAGTACAATGCTGGCTTTTAAAAATGATTTGTCTGTTACCAGGCAGTCTTAAACTTTTACTTCCTAAGTCCTTGCAAACTAGCAATACAAGGAGACTAAAAATATCTCCCGGGGATTGTTTTTATAGTAACAGTGAAAGCTTAAAATGTTGTAGTGGCAGCCAAATTATTTTTCTTGTAGTGGAAACAATACCAACAACTGGAGTCTACATACAAAACAGTTTAAAACTACTCATAAAAATGACTAACAAACGAGTGCTGCATTTCTTTTTATCATTTACTCTTTATAAAAAGTGACAGTTTGAAGGCTACTAATTTGGCAAGTTATTTCCCCTTCTATAGTCATGGTTGTTGAGTAATTAAAGGATATATAAAACATGGACATATACGTACTAGTACAGTCGACCATTTTTTTGCGGTGTAGGACACACTCCACTTTCTTTCTCCCACTAATGGAAAACTAGGTAGACATACACAAAATTTAGCCACAAGGCAAAGCTTGATTTCTGACCAAATTTTCAAGAACACGTTCATGACTAAAGTTGAAGTCCTATTTACTTTCTGATACACTCCTAAATTGTTCAGCATGAGGATGTTCAAAGATGTGTAGTTACCTCAGGGCATAGAGGAGTATTTTCTCCCATGACTAAACAAATGACTTATTGAGCACGGTTGGAATCAAACATTTAAAATATTATTAATTACTAATGTTAATTGTTGAGAATTTTTTTAAAAGTCAGACATACTATCTTAGGTAGGTAATTACTTTTTAAAATCTATTACTAAAAATGATGCTTGTCAGCATCTAAGCCCCTCTGCCACTCTTGAAAATGGCACTTATGTTCTCAAGTCGCTTAGGTTGGTTTTGAAATCTTTACCTGATATTTCATCATCTATTTGCTGGCAGCAGCCCTTTCTATACCTGCAAGTAGTAAAAAATACATTACACCCTCTGAAAGTAAAGAGCTAAAAATAATACAGGACTCAGTTTAGTCAACATAAAGGCAAAAGAGAAAACCATTAGTTCAAGAAAGTGAAATAAGAGAACTTAAAGCTCTGGCTGCAGAGCAGGGAAATGCTTCAAATGGGACTTGAAGCAGTTGCTGGTCTAATTCTGTGTCCATTGCAGTCGGTAGTTGGTCTCCTGGCAGTTGGTGCGGGGACACTTTGTGGGGCACATCAAAAGGTTGGGCAGATCCTTGGGGTCTTGCTAGATGTTGGCACCATGGCACATGCCCCACTGCGTCCCTCTGTTAGGATGTGCAATGCAGGACTAGTTACTCCCGTAACAACTGTTTTACCTGCCCAAATGAGGTATTGAAGGCAGGGACCAGTATTTGATATGGAGTGTGTGGCTCTTCCCCAAACTTGATCATTCGTCCTTCAAATTCAACTTGCGGGTGCTTGTCTATTGAGTGTCCAAATAATGATGTTGTAGCTGTATCTTTGGAGTTTATCAGGTCCTATAGAAAAGGAAAAAAGGTTCATGTCTGAAACATCCCCAAAGCCTGCATTAGCTAATAATTACCTACTAATTTGCATTAGTACTGGCCGTGAAAGAGAGACCAAAAGTCCTAGTCCATGAGATGGAGACTAAGCCAATAACTTTCCAAAACAAAAGATGTCTTAGTTCTAAGCACTTTTCAAAATGGCCACCATTACTGTGAGAAACTCTGTTCCAGTGTATATAAAACAGTGGAATAATAACATCTCATTTGATTATACAAAGTAGTTTTTTCCTTAGTGTTTTAGTTCTCAAAATTCCCAGAATACACTACATTGAAACTGTTCACTTGAGACATTAAGTACTGTATGTGATAAGACAGTCATGTGAAATTTTTAAGCTGTCATTAAAAACGATTATAATTAGGACAAACTATATGAAAATGCTTTAAAATTGAGACCCTGGTGAATTAAAAATTAAGGGGTATATTATGTATTATCATGTTGAAGGGCAGGGATTTACGCGTGTAACTCCCATTAACACTAATGTGAGTTGCATTCATAAATCCCCATGCCTGGCGATGAGCGTACACCCCCTCGTTTGTTTTCGCTGATCAACCTCAGCTTTCGCAGTACTCCGACACAATACCTCTGCCTGCGGAGAAGGAGCGGCACGGCAAATCAGAAGTTTAAGCTGTTTTCCCTTACAAATCCAGGCCCCCAGATAGAGCCAAATGTAATTTATCTAAGCAGTAGCTATACTCCCATGAGTAAGATTTACTTATGAAAAGTAACTGTCACGGAGTCTACTCTTCCCTTAACTCCTCCTGTGCTTTTCTCCACGTTTAATAACTTGGGGTTGGGCTGCAATCATTTTTATCATGTCTCTTCTGAATGTAGGAAGCCTGTTGCTGGGGGTGGGCTTGTAAAAGCATTTCTGTCGGTAGCCTTCAAAAGGAGCGGTATTGACGGCCGGTGCTTTCCTTATAGCCGTTACGTCAGAAATTATGTGATTTCTTTTTATATCTTGGCTTTCACCGGAAAAAAATTTAGCCCTTGTTCTTGCAAAAGAAACTTTGATAAGTGAACGCTAAAAGTTGATTTTTAAATTTTTTTTTAAATCTTGATCTGTATATAGAAATATATAGTTTTAACGCATGTGATCATGAAGTCCGTCTCATGCTCTCATCATCCCACCTGCTCCTTTTTATGCCCTTGGATTTGGCAATACTGATACCACTAAGGTAAGCCAGTTCATCTGTAGCTTGGGGTTTGCTGAGAGTCTACTAACAGTGCTCAATAGAAATGTCCTGTCCTGCTGCTTTTATAAATGAATCCATACTACTTCTATTTAAATTACACTAAAAGAATGGTCACATTACCACACTATAGCTTACAGCAAAAAAAAAAAAAAACACCCAACTGACAAACCACAGCTCATACCTCGCACCTTTCTACGGCATTGCAAAATTGTAATTATACTAATACACTACATCCTTCACAACACATTTTTCCCAGGGGCAAAATAAATAAATCCAAATAGAATAGATATATATAGAGTCAGTACATCTCCTATTTTATTAATTAGCACCTGAGCAAAATGTTTTTCCTCCCTCCCTGTTGCCAAGCCAGAAAAAGCACTGATGAATTTTCAAGCAAAGTAATGAATGCCAGGTTTATTTCTTTATTGGTACCTGTGGATTCTGTTGTATTGCTTGTTAACAGATGCAAGCGGGCAATATAACTATTACATCAGGCAATAATATAGAAACCCAGGCAGTTCCTAAGCAACAGCCCAGCACCGAGTCTTGCCAGCTATTCTCTAGGATTCCCTCAGACACAGTAAGTGAAGAGGAGTTGGACAATATAGTCTAATTTTGAGAAAGGAATAAAGCATGAAACTGGTGATTTTCAAAATCATATTTTTGCAGATTTCTTACCAAATCAAAAGAGCTAAAATTGAAAACTGTCAAAAACATTTCAGCTCAAGAGCTGCTTAAACTTTTCTATTATTCAGGCAGCTAAACAGACACAGCTATTTTGCTTCATACCTTGCCCACAAAAATAGCAAAAAATAAAGATCATAATAATAGAGCCTCTTCAGCTTGCTGGACTGAAACTGGATTTTGTGGTGTTTCCTTTTGCAGACTCACTCATCAGTTTAGCCTAAAAGTAAAACATTTTTCGTCTGTTCTGTATGAATTCCATGAGCAGTCAAATCTAGATGCTGATGGAAAAATTCATAATAAATCATCCTGTTTAAGCCATACAGACTCTGTGTGTGCGCACACATAATTTTGAATGTACGTGAGATAAAAGGTGTGTTTCAAAGCAATGTCACTCTCAGATGTCACTAACTGACACAGTTTCTTAGCCTACACATTGCCTATTGTAAAACGGACATCTGCTTTATATATAAATGGGGACTCAATGAAGCAGCAAAGCTGGGATCTTTTTTATTATCCGTAACTTTCCTTGCAATGGACCAATCCAAGCTTGGAAACTCTCAGTATTTGGAGAACGCTGTTTCCACACTTTGGTTTAGTCCAACATGGCACTCTGCGTCAAGCTCAGGTTTTGAGCCAAACTTCTATGAAGGATAGCACTCTTTCATCTAAGTATGAATAATGTCCTTTCAGAAAATAGTTTATATTTAGAATAAATAAGAACAGACATACATACACATGCGCATACACTTACGGACCCAAATGCACACGCTTCCAGGAGTACAAACATGAACAAACAAGAAGAAAATACTGTAAACCAGATGTTCTCTGGGTTTGAATGCTCCATTGGTTTCCGTACACCATGTAAGGTTCTGGTCTGCTAAGGGAGTAGAAGTAAGTTCAACATAGGAGCTTACAGTGCTAACGGTTTTACCTTGCCTGGGAGGTGGGAAGTGGTGGCTTTCTTCACTGAAGACTTTGACTTTTGCAAAAAACACGATGACATTGCCAAAACAAAATCCTCTGTTGAGATATTTGAGTTATGGGCCAAAACGCCTTCCTTTTCAGCCAAAAAAAAGATCCAACTCATTCACAAGAGCTATAGTTGCATGCCTCAAGCCTCTCATTCTCTGGGCTCATCTCCCCCCCGCCCTTGTTTTACGGCAGCCCATTAAGAGTGTGCAGGATGGAGATACTGAACTTCTGGGCACGGCGGGGTGCGTGGCTGCGGGGGTGGGAGGCACCCAGGCACTCGGGCTGTGGCTCCCACCGAGGTACCAGTGCAGTGGTTGTGATTCAATGGCTTTTCTCTCTTTTCTCTACCAAGCTGTTCCAGTTTTCAGGTGTTAGATATTTTTTCGAATAAACAATAAAATATGGTTTGAGAAACAGATACTTTCTGCTCCCTCAAAGAGGAAGAGAAATATGCATCTCAATGAAAAACCCCATTTTCTATTAAAAACCAGTTTTGGTGAAACAAAGTCACTCAACCGTACAACTCACTCTACACAATTTCCGTGTGTTTCCATCCATTCCTCCTTCCCCTCCCCTCCCAGTCTCCAAGCCATTCTTTGCCTGCCTGATACATGTTGACATGAGAATTAAATCACTAAGAAGTATGAATGCTTTAGCTTTAACAGAAAGCCAGGTTACTAGTCCTAGCATGGAAAGTTAAATGAAATCATGCTGTGAGTGAATTCCTATTGATTTCTTCAGGATTGATCAGAAACATTTGTCAAACTTTTGTTTTCTTTCTGTCCTACATCTTCTTTAGACACATAGTTAAACATACTAAGGAACGTTTACATTTTAAAAACGTGTTCTAAGGTCTTTATATAAACATACATGTAATAAAAGTGACTGGTGATTTATATTATCTATATACATTCAGATACTTTATTTTCTAAGTCAAGGTTTTAAAAAATAGGTGCCTAAATTCAGACACCTACGTCTATGTTTACAGTCTGTGGTTGCCTGATTTTCAAACATGTTAGTACTCACAAACTCTTTTTTTTCTGTTAACTTAAGATGCCTAGAAGTTTTGGACAAAAATTACATTGGGCTGGTTTTAATCTATTAGAATCAGAAGGGAAAATTAAAGAAAATCATAAATGCACAAAAGATGTAAAGGCAAAAATAAGAAAACTATGAATCCAGTTTTTTCCCACATTTAATTGAAGAAGATGAGTTGCATTGGTTTAAAGCACAGGAGTACAATCCAGCAGATTTATGCTTGCTAACTGAATTTGACCTAAAGCCCTCCTTCGAAGCATTTCTTTTCTTCTTTAAGTTCACACTGAGGCCTCTAGTTTCAAAAATGTGTGTGAGCTTCTGCACCTAATGTATATGCATATTCATCATTGTGACTGCATATGGAAATGGAGCATCCATGCCAACAATTTTACAGCGAACAGGCTTTTTGTATGTGCGAGTCTCTGAGGGTTGTATGCTATTGGGGTAATTGCGCATGTAAATCCAGCGGGCAGTCACACACAGCTATAACATGTACAGCTGCATTAACACTTTTTTTTTCTTAAAATCAGCTAGCAAAAGCAAGTGAAAAAATGATACCGTTTTAGACACCTGGACCTTGAAATAATAATAATAGAAAACCTCTACAAACTGATTACGGATCTCGAAATGATGTGGTTCAGCTTTCAAAACCTGCCTCCGCGTTCCCCTCATAAACACAGGTCACTCTTATATTTTGGCACTGTTAGATTTGTGTTTTTAATTACAAGCGAATCATTTTTTTGAGGCAGTAAACACAAACTGACGCTGTTCTAAAATCTAAAGGGAGAAAGTTAATATTAAAAAAAAAAAAATTACTAGGAAGAAATAAATAAATATATAACAAGAAAAAGTTAGTGGAGCAGCTGTGTAAATAATATGAACAATGTTAAAGAATAAAAGGAAACTGCCAGAGCCACTTGGGATGAGGAGGGAGCCTAAAATCACTGATTGCTCTAAGTAAGTCTTGCTCGTTGGTTGTGCCTGGTTTTTTTCTGCTAACTCCTGGTCTGCCTTAGAAAGCACTTTCTTGAAAGGCACCGGAAGAAGGGAAGGAAAATGAGGTTATCCCATGACATAATCTCCTACAATTTGGTAAGGGCACAGGAATAGCGAACAGAGCAATGGTTTAATATTCGGACTAGAAGCTGCCTGAAGTAAGTAATTAGCTGAACATTTACTTCATTCATCAGTGCAGAGTAAATGTTGAATTGTGTTGAAGTCAGTGAAAAACTTTCACCGTTTGGCTGCAGGCTTTGCTGAATGACACTGCTTGTCCATGAAAACGCTTTGAACCTCAAACACCGAGCTACGTTTGTGCACTGGAGCTCCAGACTTGGAAGGCAGCAAGGTCAGAAAGGCATCCTCTAATGTCCTGGGGGCAGAGGACGTGTGGATTTGGACCTGGTGGGTGAGTTCTCCATTCTTCTTCTGAATTTTGTAACAGTTTTCAAGGCCTTGAAGATAGACTAGGATCAGCAAAGAAAAAAAAAAAATAAATCAAGTAATGCACATGTTCTTCTTGTTGCTTAAAAGTTACATATAGTAAATCAGTAGTATAAAATACCCTGGTTTAGTCTAACTAGAGATTTGTTGCTTGGATGTGTAAGGATGTAAATTAAATTTTTGAGACTTTACTAAAAGACAAGGTGCTAGGAAGAAATTATTAAGTTAAATCCTAATGATTATTATTTGTCAGGTGTAATCCTTACTTCATAAATGAATGCAAGGCTTTGAAAGGGAGCCAGGGATGCTCCCTCTGGACAGGAGCTCCGTATTTCTCTGTAGAGACTCCGTGCCAGGTTGAGGCCATGCTGTTTTGCAGACATGAGCATGCTTTGATCACCGCAGAGAACAGAGCTACCTCTAGGGTTCAGGAATCTCCACATTGCTTTACTCTGGTGTTTATGACATTACTGTGTATAAGAGATGGGATTTTTGCAGTGCTGATACCAGTCCACAATGTGAACTGGATCGAGACCACAAGCAACTCATTTCCCGTTAGTGTAAGTGCAGTTCCTTTATGGAGAAGGACCCAAGTTACATGAGGACTGGACGTGAAAGGTGTAGAAAAGCTGGGGAACTCATTAACAGTTCCCTTGGCAATCACATCCCTTACCATCCCCCTGCCTTTCCAGCAAGAGGGCTTTGCAGTAGGAAACTTGCCCCCCAGCACCAGCCCCAATCCTGCAGTGGTACCCAGGGTTGCTATTAAACAACGAGATGGCACTGACCCTGCTCCTCAGCTCCTCGCAGCATCCCCTCGGTGCAGCTCAGCTGCTCTGCCAGGCACCCGAGCTCACATATTGCCATAGTCCCCACCAACAGCCCTGCTGTTACCTTGGCAAAGCAATATAACCTACATAAAAGTATACCAAAATCGTTTTGCTGTCCTGCCGCCGCTGTGATTAGCGCTGGTATATGCTAAGCACCACGAGCCACCGTTGGGCTCAAAGTTGCACAAGAGCGGAGTTACTAGCCCATGGGTCTGACTTACTTAAACTGGCAAGGAGCCAATGCTCTGCTGTAGATCTGCTGGAAGGCAAAAAAGGAACCTGGTGAAGAACAGTCTGAAAAGACTCCCTTTGTGCCAGTATGCTAAGTAGAAAGTCACTGCTGAATACACACGGGCCAGATCCAAAATCTGTTTGACACTGTGGGAATTTTTGCACCGACTATGATGGCCTTTGCTGCAACCCATGGGCTCTGACCTTCCATGTCCTGTGCAGCTGTATAGCCATCTTTGTGCAAGCAAATTAGGTGCATTATAAGCACGAAATTACCTGCAAGCACTCTAGAACTAATTTGTGTCAGTGACAGGAACAAATCAAAGTACAGGACAAAAGAGACGGGATCTGATACATCTACAAGGTAAGCCAGAGGCCAAAACAAATGTAAAGAGTTAGTTTGGAGAATTCCGTAAATAGCAAGAAAATGATAATAACACCACTTGGGGAGAATTTTCAGGCCAATGAAGTCCAGGGGAGTTTAACCGTTGATGTAAGTGGGACAAATACTGACATTATATAAAGCACGTGAATGTTAGGAGATGCAAAGATTTTTAGGAATGAGGCCAAGCTCGCTAGTTGTTTTCTGGTGGAGTCATCATTCCCAGCACAACATCCCATCCACTGACATAGCTGTCGCCCTCAACCTGGTACCTTCCCCTTGTTATCGTATTTTTGCATAAAGGTGGTTGCAAAATTACTGTGCCGTCTCCTTCAGCAGTCAGGAAGGCTCACACTGGGGGAAGGCAAGTGTTTGGAAATCAGTGCCTGACAGCTGAATGCTCCCTGTATGAATTCCTTCTTCGCTATGAAACATCTGAAGCCTGCCTGGTGCCTCCACTATTTCCTGAATAAGGGTCATAGGGAGAGGAAAGCCAATGCAAACTGTGCTCCAGCAGGACTGAACTTTTAGAGGGTTTCTAAGGAAAGTCCAACTGGCACAAATTAAAGCAGCCTTGTGGACCCTGACCCTCGCTGGCTGCACTGGGCACCACCACAATGCATGTCTTCAAGACCGGTTATGCCCTCTTTGACTTTTAGGTCATACTGTTAACCCAGTGCCTGGGCCACCTTGGTGACCTTGCAAAGCATTCACTGTTCCTTTTCAATCATGCCCCCACGTCCCCAGTTCAGTAGGATGTGTGCTGCTTTTCCACAATTGATTGACTGCAAGCTGTATCCTTCCCTAAATTTCATCAGGATTTTTTCTGGTTAGTAGATGTTTTATTGCCCTTATTATGAAGTGCAGTTGCTGTATGATGTCGGATAACAGTTATGTGGGTTAAAGGGGTTTTTTTCAGTCTCTTTTTGCCCAATCTGAGTTACTTGTTTCCTGACTGAGTTGATTTGCTACCTTAAATATTAGAACATATTGTCTTAGTAGCTGTGTGACTTTATGTGTATGTGCATGAACAAGCAAAAAATTAATTCTAACTGAAATTATCTATATATCTATCTACCTACTTATCTATCTTTCTATCTACCTATCTTTCTTTGTACCTATCTATCTACCTAAATGTGTGCAGAAAGTAAGTAGACGTCTATTCAATAGGGCAATGCTGGTCTTAGAATTTAATTACAACCGGAGTTATCTGGTGTTCTAAATTGCTGTCCCATCCTGCATCAAGAAGACCTAGAAGACTTACAGAAAGATAAAGCACCTCCATGTAGCTTTTACCTGCTAATAGCACTTCTATCATTGCAAGATCTGGCAAGAGAGTCAAACACCACGTTTTCCCAAAGGTATGTAAAGCATGCAGAGCTGACGGAAAGATTAACAAGTTTGCTGTGGAAGGAGCATACATCTGCTAGGGTGAGGAGAGCCTTCACTGATGTGCCACTTGTAAATGCATATGAACTCTGTAATAGGTGCGGTGCTTTTGCTCAACAGCTGCAGTCTTTTCATTGTACCTCTTTTGCTGAATTCAGATAAAAGCACTTCATCGTCAACAAATCTAATATCTGTTCTTGTCCCACTTGAAAGGGTCAAATGAAATTTCCCACCAGAGAACAAAAAAACTGAAGCTCCCTAGTGAGTTTGGGTGGCAACGTGCCAAAAGAGAGGGGAGGAGAGGTAGTGTCTCTGGTGCCTCGGCAGAGCAATCACGTCAAGAAACACAAAAAGCACTCTCCAGGCTTGCACACAGTCACACGGCAAGAGAGGCAGGGATAGCATGGCAACCAGACGTGAGCTATGAAATCGCTTCCCTCCTGAGCTGCTGGAGCTGATCCTGCTCCTCGGAGGGTCCCATTCAAGAGATAGGACGAGGCAATTTGGGGTTACCGTCTCCTGGTGGAGGAGGTCAAGAGGCAGGGGTGCTCAGGCTGGAGTGGGAGCCCACTGCAGAGGAGGAAAAACTTCTTGCTGACTTCACCGTCACGGGCAGTATTTCAAGGTACCTGGTTCTGTAGAGGGCAAAGGTTCAGGAAGCTGGAGGGGGAGAGATGGAAACTCTTCTCTGAAGTCACTCTCCAGTCAGGCGTTGCTCAGGATGCCGGTTGGAGACTCTATGCCATATTGAGAGAAGGACTTAAAAGATGGCTTACTTTTACAATAACGGCACCAAACCATTATAAAAATGTACATACACCTTCAGCAGAGTTGCAGCATATGTTATTGTGTCAAAGGCATTTCAGACTACATCAAATGCAGAGTCTATAGATTTCTGGCAGCTGAAGGGGGAAGCAGGTGCATATTTAGCCTATTCAGATGTGCACATAAATATTTTGCTAGGTCAGAGCTTCTGTGTGCTAACCAGCCACACGTGCCAAAATGCCCATTTCCCAGGAACCTATGCTTTGCACATTCTCTCAAGCCTCTGCAGCATCAGTGCAAGGTGTTCCTATTTGTCTTGTACTAACCATTTCTCCTAGTGTCACTGCAGAGGCTGCTCCCCCTCCACTGCAGAAAACAAGTTATCCTGGTAGTAGCAGGTTGTAGCCCAGCTCACCAGGGACATGGTCCTTGTGCAATACCTCCTGATACCTTCCTTGATCCCAAGCCTGGAACAAAAGTCCACAAAGAAGTTGTTAGAGACCAGATATGATTAGAAACAAGACCATTTTAATCTTTCAAGATAAAGCTATGAGGTACCTATAGGCTCTTCTTTGCATTATTTGCACAGGCTATGGAATAATAACACCTAGAGAACTGCCGCACTGTGAACTCGGGGAAAGCCTGTGGCCTGTTGAGGGCTGGGGATGGGAAGTTAAGGCACAAAGAAGGAGGGACCGTAATGGAAGAACGTGGAGTAGCCTATCACTAACACCCTCTTCCCATATCAGCAATTGGACTCAGTTACGAGAATAAAAGGGACCTTGGCTGCAAATGACTTAGGGCAGCATAAATATGTATTATGAATTTTAGGCTCAGACATAATTAAATGCCATTTGTCAGATCTATGCTTGTTTTTCATCTCATTTGGGTTTTACAGAATGAATTAACTAACAAATGTGCCTCCGATTCTACCATAACAAATCATTTCTCAGAATGGTTGCCTCCAAGCAGCAGCGAGAGAGTGACTGGGGGGAGTGACCTTCTGCTGTGAAGTTGTCACGTTCCAGCAGAGCCCTGAGTGGCAATGACAGCCTCGGTAATGGGGAGCCCATAGTGGCCTGGCAGTCTTGTTGATAACTTGTTAATTTATTTAGTGCAGTGGTGCAGAGGCGAAGATCTGGAGTAAAGGGTGGGGCGGGCTGAGCCTCAGGGTCGAAATATGTAAATATTCTGGTTTTGAGGAAAAAAAAAAATAATTCATGTTCATTGTCACTAAATGAGGTTGGTGACAGGCACCACTGGCAAGCAAACAGGCAAATGTTCGTGCCAGTGCAACTTTCATTAAAAAAAGATTGAGCAAATGTATGGTCAGCATGTGCATAGTTTGGGTAGTAGAGCAATAAGCGCTCCTCTCCTGGTCGTGTGAAAGCACGTTTAGGCCACGCCAAGCGACTGTCATTCTGAGCTGGGACGGTCATGGGACGAGAAACAAATGATCTGTTTGCTTTCGACAGGCAAAAGGGAGGAAGAGCTAAAGACCATAGGTGAAGAAATCCTTACATTGCAGTTTAATTGTATCTTGAAGAGTTATCTCACTTTGTTCCATGACATTAAAGCAATGGTCCTTCTTCTACTTAGCAAATTATTACAGCAAATGGATGGATTTGTTAGCCACGACTTAGCTATAGATTCTGAAGACTTAAGAAGTGCTTAGAAATTTGTGGGTGATGCATACTTTAAAGGATCTGATGTCTTCTCCAAGTGTCTCTTCCGGACACCGGATCTGTTGGTAATGGCACAAAATGGATACCCAAAAATCAAAGCTTTCATTTTCTCTTTAGACGGTCTCACATATTGTCCCTAGCAGAATGCCTTCAGCAGCTTTATCCTTTATGCTGCATAGCTCATAAATTTACGAAAATTGTTCGTCGTGTTAGGTTAATGAAAATATGCAACAAGTACTCTAAAGAGAGTTGGAAAGCAGCACTGGCAAACTGGTAAGTCAAACAAATAGATAAACCTGATACGAGTTGTCCTCTGTACAGCTCTGCAGACTTTGTCCTTAACATATCTTAAAGAAGACGGGGTAGAAAGTATTTAACAAATAATGTGCTGTCATTTGAAAAACAAAACCAGATGGTGGTGTTAATGCATCCAGTGTCTTAAACATGCCATGTGTCTGCAGGAAAACAATAACCCCCACACAGCACAATCCGGCAAACCTGAAGTCAAATACGCTGAGGAGTTCTCTTATGAACGAGGGGAAAGAAACAGCACCCTGTGGCCAGTTATCAACAGGAGCATTGGTGCAAGTATTGGATCTCAACCATGAGCACAGCCATTCTCATGGCAGGCTGAGAAGGAAAAGCAAATTTTCTTCTTCCCCAGTGAAGGAAGCGATGCTCCGGGCTCTCCGCAGACCCCCGAGCTGCAGTCACCCTGTCCATGTGTGCTGCCTTATAAGTGTTCGGGGAGCCCCTTCAGCCCCACATCTTCTTTTTGCTCTTTGCAGGCTCTGCACATATTGCTGAAGCTGAGCTGTGGCCTGCAGCTTCTGGAGGATTTGGAGCGCACACGGGACACCTCTGCTCTTGACCTCAGTACATGAACGTGCACAAGGAATTTCCCCTGAACATTTATTATCCCTGGTACCATAGTCAACAGTTGGCTGGGTAACTGAGCAAATTTACTTGAACTCTTTATTTCCCAGGTCTTATTTTTCTAAGGAAGGCAATAAATCAATGACAGGAAAAGTACTCACCAGGCAGAAATTGGGTAGCTCCATGACTTAATCAGCACTGATTAATGCCGGTCGGGAATCTATCTCTGCATTTCTTTGGAATACATTTTGGAAAGTCTAGTAGTTCCTAGCAGAGTTTTGCATGAAAAATTAAATTACTTTCTTATTCCTGTTTCTCCTTAACTACTAAGTTCCTTGAGGCTTACACCATCTTCCCATGTAGGTACGTATGGGTGCTACGTGGACCAGTGCTCCCATGAGAGATGAAGCCAGATGAGGGTTGGGGAGCCCAGCGCCAGCTCTGGGTGACAAGCAGCGGAAAGGCACGGACATCGGCAGCCGGATAAGACATTTCTCTTCCCCTCTGGCTCTAACAAACTGAAAACGCCAAAGATACGTCAGAGAGAAGCAGTCAGAGGTAGGGGTGGCGGACGGAGCTGCATCAGAAACAGTCCTTCTTCTGCAAGGGTGGAAGAGGAGCCGTGACTCCCGAGGAAGGTCAAGGCCAGCCAGTGAACAACCCGGGCAAGAAACCCCCAGACGGATAAACAATCCAGACATCTGGTGAGATCCCGGCATTACTGCAATCAGTGAGGCTTTTGGCACCAACTTCGACACTGCCAGGATTTCCCTTGTAATTAGCAGCATGCAGCCCGTCTGGGGAGGATGTTCCCTCCGGAAAGCTGCTGGAGCTGGGCTGCGAATCGAGCTTAATCTCTGTGAAGAAAAGAATAACACCTAGTTAGTCAATGCCCCCCCCCAAGTATGAGAAAAATGCTAACTTGAATTCAACAAATATTAGGTGTTATCAATAGCTCTAACTAATGTCTGACTTGGTTGCCACCAAGATTTTTTTAAGGTGCTCGCAATGGCTACGGAACGGCCCCCCAGCACAGCACTGGAACAGACTGGGAGCAACCACAAGAAGGGATCCAGGGCTTGATGTACGGCAAAGGGAGAGTAAACCTCCAAGCATGCAGAGGTGGATTTGTGCCCTTCTTTAGCAACACCAAGTTAGACGGGCACTTATGAGCCAGGCAAATAAAGCAGTGCACGATATAAGGCTCAGACTGGTAAGACTATCAACAGAAAATAGATATTTCAGTTTCTACACTGATCCAGCCACACACACACACACACACACACACACACAATACCTCCACAATACGGTTTTTTCTTTTAAAAAAAAAAAATCTATGTTTTTAAAGACCTTAGCTACCTGTATTTGAAGATAGTTGTCTGAAAAGATGAAAAACATACATTTTCATTTCATTTCAGATTAGCATGGTAAACAGCTAGATCTGTTCTTTCAAGTGGAGCATTCAGCTCCATTTGTTAGCTTTGTTGCTGATATTTCACCTCTCTTTTATTTACTTAACATAGTTTGACAAGAAATTCTCAGTGAGATAATATATCTACATGAAAGGCTGGCTTGGGGAACAAGCCCAGAGATTTCAGTGGGACGGAATCAATTATTTACATCTTTGCCATTTCGGTCTGCCTCCATTCCACAGAAAGCACTAAGAGCTACTCAATCAAACGAATATTTTTTGGCAGAAAAATACCTTCCATTTTTAGAAAAAAAATTGTAACATCAGTATGAATCAGGACTGCACCCACTTGCAAAAAAAAAAAAATCGTATCACAAGTGATGGACGCTCTCACCCTGTAAAATGACGTCCTCTCCTCAGGATGGTCCCTGCTGCAAGGAGCTCCCAGTACAAAGCGAATTAGCAAACGTTCCTGTTGCTTTTTGCCACACTAAATTAGACAAACTGTATAGAAATCAGCTTGATTTCTCCTGAACAGCACAGTAGAAATAATCCTTACGCAGCAACCAGCTGGGGCAAGGAGTTTCTGAGGCTAAACTAAGGTAGGTGATGGAGGACACCTACATCCTTCAATAAAATATCAGAAAGAAAAATCGTTCACCCGGTCTGGATGGCTCAAATACACAAAACAGCAGTTTCACATATAGCCCATTCCAGCTCAAAACAGCTTTCATACCCTGAAGAGACCCAAGTCAGTGGAGTTTACTATGTTTTAGCAACGTATGATGGGACCATGCCTATCATCAATGTAAAAGCAGGCACACACAACTGTAACCAAAGGCTGCCAGGCTGCAGGTACAGCAGTGCGGCTCCAGCTCCTGCATCAGCATCGCAGTAAATGACGCTGGGAAGTTTTTACAACCTGAGAGCACTTTGTCAGTCAGAGGTCAATGAGAAAGGATAAAGAATATGAAAAAAAAGACACGAATAAATAAATAGGGTAGAGAAATAGGAGACAATGGGCAGTGAATTTAAAAAAATAAATAGAGGAACCAAAGGATACTAAAAACTTACCCAAAGAAAAAGCCAGGCCTTCATGATGTTCCTGTAGGAGCGTAGGTGAAATCTCCCCCTCACTTTGATGATGGAGGATCGGGTCCTTCGGAAAAGGGGGAAGTTTGGACAGAACGGAAAGAAAGAATGTACTGCAAAGTGAGCAGTGCCGTACAAAAATAACGATTCAGTAGCTAGTAGGCAATATTGTCATCTCTGCACACATCCAAGGACTTAAGTGGCCCACTACTCTGGCTGAGGATCTGCTCCATTAATAATAAGAAAGAGCAATTTAAACTACGGCTTTTTTTTCATTGCGTTTTATACAGGTTTGGGGAATATATTATCAAAGGCTCCAATTCTGGCCAAAGTCCACAGGCATCATCACCTGTGGTCAGGCCCTGGATAGAGAGATCAGAGCTGTCTTTGCGTAGCCCTACCACCAAAAACAGATCAATCAGAAGTAACTCAAAAGGAAATATTCGACAGGGAACAGATGAAGATGCATTTAGAGGAAATAATCCCCATTCAGGATGCCATTATTAAAAGAGAGAGATAACTACCAGAGCTAAGATATGTCAGGGCAACCTCGTTGACATGGGACTGGAGAACTTCTACTGTAAAAGGAGAGAAACTAGGTCAGTGCTTTTTGAAGAGAGGAAAGCTCAGGGTGGACATCATTATTTTATATACGATTCTAAGGGGAATAGCTAGGAGAGATGTCAGAAAACTAGTGTCAAATACAAGAACAAATGGGCAGGCTCTAAGAAAGGGAAATGAAGAGAAACTAAAGGAGGCTCGAGCTCAAGGGATATAAACATTTCTGTACACACTAAGTGGTTGATGCAAGGAATGGGTTACAGAAAGGGCTAATAAGAGCAACCAGTAAGGGTTTGGGAAAGGAAAAGCTTTGTGGGGTACAGCCACCTGAGAGCAGGCAAATCTGTCTCTTGATCTTGGTCTGTCCCTAGAATTGCCCAAGTTTCAATCTCAAAATTGCTTCGAGATTCACATATAGTAAATCTCTGTGAAAGCGCAATAGATTGAAGGGACAATTCAGTTTATCACTTGAAGATAAAACTCAGAAGAACGTTTGCCTTCTAATTCTATTAATATAAATGTAATTACAAGGGCTAATTCCAATTCAAATCTTAACTTATAAGGGCTGGTGGAGGTAGCACACTACAGAGAAAGAGATGATGCTGGCACCCCTGATCCTTACGTTTGATCAATAGTTCAGTGTTAATAGACTTTATTTATGACTTGGAGCATATGGTTTGAAAATGAGCCTAATGATTAAGTTGTATGTGTATAGACACACACTTCTCTAAACACTAGAATATTTGCATGTTGCAGTTGCCTCTAAAGGAGAAAGGAGAGGCCCTCTGTGGTGTTGTAACAGATTAGAATAGTCTTTCTTTCCAAAAAAAAGAGAATGCTAACTATCATGCAAGTGCAAGCACAACTTCCAGAACACCCTGCTTTAAACACAGATCAAACCAATACTCTCTGTTCTAAATATCTATGATGTGTACCAGTCACTAGGAAAAAAAGACGTAGATTGAGGTAATAGCCTGGGGCAAAAGGAATTTGAAGAGAGAGGAGAATCAGTGGGTTCTGTAGGCTAGGGCTTTTTTAGTGCATTTTCTTATATGCTCTGAAATTTAAAGGCAAAACTTCATCTGGAAGGAGTAAGTGTGGTATTATTGAAGCTGTCGGAGCTAAACTATGCATCTGGTCACAAATATGTATTCTAATACATACAAGAAGAAAACAGGAAAAAAAGTAGCATGAACATAATAGACCCAACAGTCCCATTGAATATGGGTCAAGTTCTGAGATCCTGTAAGAAGTGTAATGTCAGCCCTGTTCCTTGGAAATTTACTTTGTTTAGAATAATAAAAAAATTTTTCTACTGTATTACCTTAGTCTGAGTAATGTCACAAACCTTCGTCTCTTCTAGCCCAATGGTTAAACAAGAGAGATTTTGAAGAGAAAGTGTGAGGAGGAAAGAGTTTGAGTGTGCTGTAGCTCTGTTCCTTTCCATTCTGCTCAGCGGTAGCAGAAATGTACCTGTGCCTTCCAGATCATAAAAATCCATGGCAACGAGATGCTCAGAAATTTGGAGTTCAATAGAGGATTCGATATGTACGTTTTGAAAACTTTCACAGTATCCTCAGATCAATTTTGAACTGCCAGGATATGATACTGAGATGAGCTGGCCCATCTCAACCACCGTTATAGCCAACGAGACATTGATGTTGACATGGAACCAAAAATTTGTCACGACCCTGGGAAAGAGCAAGGATCACAGAAGCGAGTGATACTGATCAAAGCAGATGAGAGTCAGGAATGTTTATACAGGAGATGCAAACTCACACACGTACCTCAGTGATCTGAAGCCGTCAGAGTTAATATGCTGTCTATTAAAATTTGTTCAAATAGAGCACCTGTCATAGCATGTACAGGAGAAGTATTTGTTAGGTCAATCTTACCCGAGAAGAGTGAGGTGTAGTAGGAGAGGAGCTCATCCTAGCTGGCTGGGAGTGGGTGCATAGCCTAAGCAGCGTTATCTGTGCACTTTGTCTTCTCCTAGGCACCAAACCCCAGAGATCATTGTGCTACGTGGACTTTAGTTTTACACCAGTATGGTCATTTCTCACAATCTTAGTAATACTTGAACGTTTAGCGTGCTTTAAGATTTGTCCACTAGCAGTACTCTGCTAGGAAGGGGACCACAATGCTTATGTTTTACTGCTTGTCTGCAGCAGAGATGAGATTGGAAATGGGTTTCCTATAGCCAGGGCTCTCCTACAGCTGTATAGCTCAGGGCTCTCACCATCCAGCTGCACCCTCGAGGATCACCGCTCGCAGGAGCACGAGTGGCAGCAGCCTGGCAGCACAACAGCCCCAAGGTTGGGTCCGCTGAGCTGATCCTCTGACCCTGTTCCGATAGCATACGTAACAGCGGTATCAGGAATACTTCAGATAGATACGGTACCGAAGAAAATATGAAGGCCATTGAGTTGTCACCTCTCGCTAGGTGCTTAAAACAACATGCCATTACTGTAGCAGCTGGGCACTCTGTGGGAAGAGCTTTCCATATCTGATTCATATACAGGCTATCACAAAAGATTAGTTGTATTATTGTGCATCCTTAAGCAACAGGAAAGCAGTGGATTTGTATTTTGGGCAGTCCCAAATGTCATTGTTATTGTCCATCTTGTTGTTGTCTACCTTAACCTGAACTCTGAAAGCTCACTGCATATCAGATGAGAGTTTCAGAGCAAGCCCGTGTTCTCAATGAGTAAATGAAGTTACTGTTACTTTAGTTTATTCTAAGTGTTGAACTCAGCGTGGGATCTAACCTGGAATAGTCATCTTGAGAATATTGCGGTGGAAAGTAGAGCGTAGGATTTAACATTGGAAATTAGAAGTTGATCCTACTTCTTATACAAAATTGAGATTGACAAAATTGAGGTTTATCTACATAAACCTTTAAACAAAGATGTGGCTCTGAATCAAAATTAGGGAACTGTAGAAATGAAGTTGAGGATTTTGGTCTCTTAAAGGAAACTTGCCCAGCAAGACTGTCAGCAGAAAGAGCTGCCGCAGCGGAGAGCTAAGTACGGATGTTAATGGAGTCAGTTCTTTTTCTGGAGGTCAATTTTGAATAAATCAGGACTGTTTAAAAATGGCAATTATTGATTAATTAAATTTGTACTTGGAGCGTAGCCCTCAGTTTTGAAGAGTCTGTACACCAAATTGGTATGAATGACCGACTGAAAGAACAACAACAGAAAAAATCATTATTTGATTAACTGCTGTTCAAATTGGATCTAATGCTAGCAATGGTTTTGGAGGTGTGTTCCCCACAAGTACAAATAAAGGGGGCTTTTTCAAGTCTCTCTCTCTGCACTCATATTCCATAAAGCAGCCTACCCTGTGTCTGACTATAAAGAATAATATGTCCATCTCCAAAACGCAATCCTCAAAAGACAGAGTAAGATAGTTCAAAAGTAGCTTATGGGTCTGAAAGTCCAACAGCGAAATGCACAAAGCTGAATTGCATGGCTATAAAAGCAATTTCTAGACCTAGATGAATGTAGCTGAGAGTTAACTGAACAGGGCTTAAGTCTGAAAGAGAAACACTCAGCACATAAAACCAGGTACCTAAATTGGAGATAACTGCTGCAACACGCCTGATTCACATCGCACCAGCTCACTTTGTGCCAGAGCTAACGTGGGAGCCGGCAGGATCAGGCCCTTTGCATATGGAGGGGAACCAGTTGGAAGATGGGAATGGGGTGATGTTGAAAGCAATGTGATACCAAACACAGGGGGCTGCAGGCAATGAAATAAGAAATGAAGGGGTACGACATTGGCATGAAGTGATACGCTGTCACAGGCAGCTCCGGAGCTGATCCCACACTTAAAAATAGATTGACATTTATCCAGGAGGTGAGTTTGCTATTCTGTAACTACAGCATTTTCTATTATGTTTGATAAGGGAAAGAAGATTGGATCTTGGTCAGAAATATAAAAATTCGTCTCCTAGCAGGGGATAATAGCAGGAGAACAGGGCCAGATGACAACTGCAGATTTAAAAGACTTGAGTGCAGTCCCTGGCAAGGAAGACACGTTCGGTGCTGAGCTGGGACGCCGTCCGTCCCACCCCTGGGGCTCCCAGGCTGGGAGACATCCCGCAGGCAGCAACCCCAGGTTCTGCCCTGCTCTTCTCCCCTCCATAACTGTCCCTTTTGGGTCACTCCGGGCACTTTTTCACTGAAAGTCAACTTAATATCACACAGAAAGTCATTAGAGCAAGAAAGACATGGCCAATGTGCCAGTAAGACCCTGATCTAGTGGAAATATTGGGGTGGAATTAGGATTAGGACTGTAGCGTGCTGTGCACAGTGTAAAGGAGGTGTTGGCTGTCAGGGGGTGTGCGTCTGTGCGCGCACACACACACGTGTGCAACATGTCCCTAGATGGATGTGAAGAATGTATAAGCTGCCTGGCTTTTGCAATTACACATCAGGTAGTGCAAAAAACTTAACTTTCTGCAAAAAATCCAAAGCGCTTTTGTTTCAGTGTATAACTGTTGATCTAAAATGGGATTTCTTGTTTTCTAATTCACAAAGCTTAAAAGAGCGCTCATTTTATATTAAAATGATAGCCTTTGCAAGAGACCTTCAATCTAATTAAAGCCAGGAGATTAGCATCCCTTAGAATATTTGCAAAGCCTGCAATGCGAAGTTAATGAAATGTGTACACTTTTATAAAGCTTTAATTTTTAATGAAATAATTCAGGACATGGACCTTGCTCCTCTGCCTTACCTGCTTTGTCCAAAACAGGGACTGTTTACAAACAAGGCAAAGTTCTGGGGTGATGAAAACAGAGGACAAGATCATCGAAAGGCTTCTTTGTAACTACTACAACCCTGTCTTTTCTCTCTTCTACTCAGCCTGAGAATCCAAGTATTTCTGATTAATAGTAATGAAAGGGAATATAATTTTAGAGTGGTAGTCACTTCTTAAGGTTATGGATATATATATGTATGTGTGTGTATATATATATATAATATAACATTTTTAATAATGTATACTATATATATAAATGTGACTATACATATACATAATAAATTATATACACAATTTTATATAAAACCACAGTGACTGCTAAGGGACTTTAAATAAAATAAATAAGGCAAAAGAGCGGTCAGGGTTGCAGGGGAAGGGCTAATATTTGGAGAAATGGGCTGAGCTCAGAGGTGAGGGGAGCAGCCAGGGCTGTAGCAGTCCAGTTCAGAGGGGATGACCAAAGGAAATCCTAAGCAATTCCAACCACCTTTCAGGCTAGGCTCCTCTAATGATGGCCTCACTCCTCTGTTATCGCTTGAGAAGGAAGAAAAGAGGAAAAAAACCTGAAGCACAGAGAGAAGCAAGCCCTGTTCAAAGACACATTTGCTCTCCCCGGTGTCATGGGGCAGTGCGTCCCCGGGGGCCACGCACACCCTTTCCTGGGCTGCTTTAGAAACAGCTACGCCTTTAGAGCTATTGACTGTATCATCTGCTTCGTTCACCCTCTGCATTACTGTCTCTGACTTTTACCACCGGAAAGAGCTGGCTGTTGCATTCAAAATAGTGATTTTTTTTATTTATTTTTTTTTTTAATAGTGCCAGCCCTACTTTACGTTATTCTTACTGGATCTTTCTGAAACCTAAATGTTAAAATATCCTAATCTTGCTCTACATTTTAAAGCTGAAAGATAAACCTGTTGTTTAATGAAATCCACAACACTACAGGAATAGTAACCATTGTGTTTCTTCGTTTCAAAGAACGGTGAAATCTAACATCTGGTGTAACTGTACAAACCTGACCTTAGGTCACAGTAAGTATTGTATTGTTGATGATGGATACGCTTTTTTCATTACCATGCTGTCTCCATTCTTTCAGCATCCATGCTGTGAATCCCCAGTTATAGCCAGGACTATTGATAAATACTGATTTTTAAAATACAATTACTTTTTTTATATATATATATACACTTTTAAGCACGCATTATAAGATTTTTTTTTTAAATGGCTTTTCTAGTTTGTTGTCAACAATATCCTATTATATGAGCAAACTCTTCTGCATGATAGCTCTAACACACAATGATCAAGGATTATGTGTCTGAAGATGCAGCTATGAACCTAAAAGAACAGTGTCACAAAAAGGTGATCCTCTACGTCTAACGCCTTCCCCTGTACTTTCCTCTTTGAATGCTCGTTTTCTTAAAGCCCTTGTAGGACTAGGGTTTAAGGTTTAAATTGTGAAGCAGATGCGGACACCTGTGAATGTCTCTTTGCACATTGGTGTTTCAAGATTGGAGCCCCCGTGCAGAAAATGAGGTCCTGTATGATTGATGTCCATTATTTCTAAGGCCTGGGGTAATATGGACTAGATCGGTGACTGTGAAGCAGCTCACAGTACTGTAACCAGGGATCCCAGCAAGGCCAGTGACGGACCAGTCACAAAATTAAGATATTGCCCTGGTAGCTGGAAGTTCTGGTCAAATCTTAACTGCATGAAGTCCACAGAAGCTCTGCCACTGAACTGGGAGACAGAGGGCAGATTTTAATGATGATTTCTATTTGTTTGCTTTGCTGAGCCTATTTATCCCCAGAACCTTTCTCCCCGATTCTTTGCAGCTCTCCAAGAGCTTAGGAAGACTCTTAGCACCATAGCCATATTTTTTTCCCCTAAAGCTATGAAAACTCAAATTTATTTTCCAGTCCTTTGGGCACCATCAGCCCAGGCTCATTCAGACTTGACTCTTTGGGATGTAGATGCTGACTGGGATTGCTGACCACACCAACGGCAAAGGAAACTGTTTGCTTTCCTAATTCATACGCAAGGCTGTAGAGCACATACTGTGTTCTCCCTAGGTGCTAATATTGCTTCATGATGAAGTAGAGGTAAAGCAGAATATCCTTGGCTCACCGTGCTGCCTACAGAGATGTGCAGAATGAAGTTCTGACTCCCTGAAGTCCCTACACTTTCACTAACCCAGCACAAACCAGCATGGAAAAACGTCTGAAGGCACGGCATTTACACTTTTAAGAAACATCTATTCATTTCAGTTCTGCCAAAGCTAAATACGTTTATAGATTTGTTCGTAATTATTTTTAGAGTAGAATTCTGTTTGTTTGACAATATCTGAAAAATTAAATACCTGGGGCAACATCGCTGACTGCAGCTGGTACATTGGAAACGTGGGGAAATACTTGCTGTAATTGTGAGGGTTTTATTTAATACCTCTCAATGCAGAGTTAACTCATTCAGTGAGGACAGGTTGTTTGATGGGCTGATGGTGCTGCTCTCCCTGTCCAGGCTGTACAGACCAGACTGCGCTTCCCAAGGGCTGACAGCAATATCAGCCTCCCCCTTTGCTCTCCCTGTTCAGTTCACCGAAACACATACTGGGACAGACACACACACACAAACCCCCTTCAAGGTACTACTCAACAGCAGCCGCCTTCCTTGCTCGAGGAGTTTTTACTTTGCAGTTAAGCAGCATTTTTTACATCCAGTGACCTCAAAATACTTTGCAAACATTTAATGAAACCTTTCTGCCTCCATGTGCAATAGGTACTGGTCCCTTTGACCAGAGAAGCAAACAAAGGCATAAGGAAGCACCAGCAACCTACAACTTAAGCTCTTTTAAAGAATTTTCAAACAGGCAGTCGAACCAGAGACATCCAAAGTCAGCAATGGAAATACAGGCATGGCTCGGCCTGGAGCACAGAAATCCACAGCAGGGTCTCCCACAGCCACAAGCCAAGGACAAGAGGTGAAATCCTGGGTGCAGCCATGCGGGTGGGAGCCAGCTGCATCCCGGGATGGCAGAGGGCTGGTGCTGGGTTTCTCTGCCGTAAGGATGCAGAAGGCTCCGGACCCGCCAAGCCGTGAACTGAAATGCATTGGCAGGACAGTTAACAAATCCCCTATATTTTTCCCACCCATTCTGCACTTTCCATGACCTCTTCCTTTCATCGGTAAAAGTAAATTGAATTCGGCACCTTTAAAGACCCTGTCTGGATCCATAATATTCATAACCATGCTGTAACCATGAATGAAAAGCTGAGAGAGAGTATGGTTTGTATCCAAGGGCTCTTTTGCTTTTTATATGTTTACATATACCAGCCAATGGTCAGCAAATAAGTGCCACAGCTTGTAATGAAATGTTCGAACCATCTGTTTTAATCTGCGATTTAATTTCACTGTGAAATATTAAAGTTGTTCCAATGGTTGGGTTGGTATGGCTCCTTTATATGAAAAGGATTGAGTATCCCAGAGCAATTACACTGCACCAAGCACATGCTATGGGTATTATATTCTGTATTGTTATTTTGTTCCATTAAAAACATTAAAAGGCCGTCTTAATTCAGCATGACAGAGTTTTAGGTCTCTCTTTTTTGTTAGAAACAGGTAGCAGACGCTGAAGACAAACATTAACGACCTTTTTGAAAACAGCGCGACTTTTTCAAAAAGCGCTAAAAATAAATGAAGTTTAAAAAAACTAGCACGCAACCAAGCAAAGAGGGCCTGAGGAAGAGGAGAAGATTTCTATCACGTCACGCAGAAGGAAGCGCCCCAGGTTGCCGGTCAGTACGTGGCAGTGCCTGCCCGGTATTCCCCCGGCAATGTGTCAGCGTTTGCAGCGTCAGAAGGCAGCTGGGAGCAGGGTGCTGGCGGTGCCTTTCCTGCCCTGCTGCGGCTCATCAGGGTGATGGAGAAGCACTTTGCCCTGGTGTCATCTCCTCCAATGCATTACATTAACAAAACAATCATTCCTTACGTTAGTAAAATAATAAAGTAAAACTAAGCGCTGTGAGATTATTTTACATCACTTCTGACACTGACTTTTTGTCTTTACCAGTGGCTGCATTATGGCACAGGATTAAGATATCTGGTCTTGTTTATGGCAGTGCTAAATTTAGGTGGCTGAGCCCTCCTTTCTGTGTTCCCACATCACGCCCATGCTCGATCTCGTCAGGCCTCTAAAGAGACCATGGCTGAGAAAGGGGGAAACCCACTGACAAACAACAATTGTTTCAATTTATTTCCACTTCTTTTTTGGCAAGTGGGCAGGGTCAGTGCAGTGTGCTGCTGGCGAACCACATTTCTTATTTTCATACGGGTTGAACGCATATGTTCATGTGTGCCTTGCGATACCACGATGCCTTGAGAGAGTTTTCATTTTAAGGAAGCAATTCATAAACTCACTCCTTTTTTCTAGGTTCACCAGCACAGCAGGCCTGTGGGTTGGCTTGAAAGGACAGCCAGAAGTTGCTCTTTCAGCAGGTACAAGTTATCCCCTTGCCCCAAACGTCACGTGCAACCTCAAACAAGTCCCATCGCTCTCAATGAGCAGCATCCCATGCCATGGTCCCACTCTGCCTCGCTTCTGGGCTGGCTGGTTGACTGCTCCTAGGACGGTTGGGATGGATATAGGGCAATAACCAGGAGCTTGAGTTGGTGCCATTGGTGTACCCAAAATACAGAGCTTTCTCCACATGCTGTGACTGACGTGTCTGTTAGGGATCTGGCCAGAGGGACATGGACACATTTCCCCTGGCAGAAACTCCGCGTCTCGGAGGCAGGAAGCATTGCAGCCCCGTGAACCTGGTGCTTTAGCTAATCTAAAGCCCTGTAGGGAGTCGGGGCTAATTAACTCAGCGCTGTGGCATCCTGACATAACTATATGGCTTCTGGGACCCAAGCTAGTATTTCTACCCAGCAGTCTGCTGCACTACATGATATATCTGCTTGGCCAATGCTTGCTCAGGGTCCCCAGCACAGGACAGGGAGAGGCAGGGATTGCGCACACCGGCTGCCCCCGCCCGCGGACTCCCCAGTAGTCGTTTTCCATCGTACCCATGGCCATGTGTCGCTCGGTGTTATTTGGCATATGTGCTACTTGCAATGCGTTTTTCCTGAACATAAGCTGGAAATTACTGATTTTTACCTTACACAGCTAGTAGAAAAGCACTAATATCCTAATGAAGAGTCTCACTTAGCGAAATGCTTCATACAGCTGAGTAAAACAAAGAATTTTACTAGAGCTTAACCCAGTCGTTAATAAGCTTTTTAACCCTGACCTTTCAAATCAATGATCTACCACTGGTTTTACCTTTCAAGAAGGAATTCCATTTTCAAGTGATAAAACATATTTTGCACTCCTTACAATCTAATGATTATTCTCAGCGTTACTGGATATATGAGGCCATCAAACCATTAGAAGGTATAAAATGTATTAATGTACAGCATTCATGGCTACATTTGCTTTAGAGTCAATAAAAGGGAAACAATTTATAAAGGGCATTTATGCTCATTACAGAATATCGATAGATTGTTTCTCCCATCGTTTCTGAAGTATGAAGGACTCCCTTTCCTGATGGATAGGAGAGGATTTGCATAAGCTCCTTGCTTGCTTACAGCCTGAACTTCTCCATCACGGAGCTGTGTGCAGGGCTTTGTGGCCAGGCTTTGGGCTGGGATGCATGCGGGGTGGGACCATGGTGGTACCCACAAATTCTTCCTTCCTAGAGGACCGAGCATCTCAATTCTGCAGTTATTCACAGCAACCACGTGAAGGCTTTATAGACAACTATGGTGCTTTCAGCATCAGACAAGGCTGTGGGCAAATCGGATCGAGGTTGGAAAAGAAGAAGGGAATTTGTTTGTGAGGAAGGTCAAGGCTGGCGTACACACATGATGGCAGAGCGTTGCAGAGTACTTTCCTAAGCAGTAGGAGGATGAGAGAGGATGCTTGACGCATATGGGGGGGGAAAAAAAAAAAAAACAGAAAGGAACGATGTGTGGGGTAGCAGAGGATATAGGAGCACCGACACCATAGCTAGAGGCAGAAATGTCATAGTTTGTCCTAGTGAATAACTCAATTAACTGCAGAAATAAAATCTATGAAGAGACAAGTGATTAAGGCACTGGCCTGAGCCTCAGCAGACCTGGATTTGGTTCCTGGCTGTTTTCAGCTTTCTGTCTGACTTTTGGCAAGCCTCTTCGACTCTCTGCACCTTGGTTTCCCATCTGTTAAAGAGAAATAATAATATTTCCTTTCTCTCCTGCCTAGTCCAGCAGCAAGCTCTCCTGGGCAGGCACTGTCTTTCTCACAGTGTGTGTACAGGGCTTTGCCTGCACTAAAGCAGGACATACAGGGATGGGGAGCACCATGCCATAGCAGCCCACTTATTTACAGTTTCTGATTACTAAGGGACTGAAAGGTATGCTATAACTTGTTCAGCAGGTTTCTTAATATCAGTTTTTCAAGGACAAAAGAGAAAAATGTCAATCAGGAAATTAGAGAGGGAAGGTGATTCACATCTCTGTTAAGAATTATAAGAGTCTGAACTTATCTTCTGAAGTAGAACTATCATAGTTTGAGAGAATGGAGAAAACATTAACCTCAGCACAAAAGCAGAGAGTTCGCCTTCTCTATTTCTGATCTTGCTCCTCTACATATCTGACTTCTCTATATGGACTGACCTTTTCAACATTTCTCACTGACAAGCTGTCTTCTTGATGCACATAGTGGCTTCCCATGCATGCATATGCTCGTGCCCACCTAGCAGGGTGAAATTGTGCACGCTCACAGGCACGCACACACACACACACACACTCTGCAGGCGAGACTAGGTAATATCAGTTGCAGAGCACTGGTTTAAGAGGACAACCAGCAAATATATAAAATGAAATCTCAGCTGCAGAGACGTTCTGGTAATAAGCAGTCCCAATTAGAAATGCAAATGTCACTGTAAGGGAGCATGTCTGTTGACAGTAGACTTTGAGGAAAGCTTTGGTTTTAGTGCTAGTAAATTAATCTTTAATTATGAGCACGCCTCACTTCTGAAAGTGCCCTGCACATGCTGAACTGACAGCATGTGAAACTTTGATGCTGTTGCTTTCTTCTGTCAAACGAAACATCTCACCCCCAAAAAGCAGAGGAGAGCCTCATCGGCTGGTGGTGGATTTAGTGCTCTGGTTCAACTCGAGCTGGGGCTGGCCAGCGTCATTGACTCCCCAGATGGTAAGAAGTCAGCAACCCCTTAAAAAACACTGGTATTAAAACAGCATGACTCCCATACTCTTGATAAATATAAATATCTAGATGAAGAATTGTCAAGATTTGAGTTTTCCAAGGGATGGCAGAAAACAGTCTGTGCTACTGCAGTCCTTCCCTTCCCTGGCTCCGTCGCCTACCTCCATGCGGAGCACACCTTGCCAGGGTCACAAGATGCTACAGCAAACCCTTCCTCAGGCCAGCGATGAGAATGTCCAACACCTCCACTCCCGTGCTGGCTGGATTATTAAAATAACATTTCCACTTCCAAGTAAGTAAATAAATCTCACCAGCAAGTTTGTCTTGTGACAGCCAACATCTCGTCTCCCCGAGAACTGGGCTGGTGTCCTGCAAAGCTAAAAACCCAGCACTCTAAAACCTGAGTGCAACAGCCAAGAGATACACCAGAGCCATCTTCTGAGGTAGCAGATACAATGAAGTAAGCAAATGTGTTGTAGAAATCCTATTATTAAAGTTAGTTACAAAAATAGTTCAATTTCTTAAAGTTTGAAGTTATGAACTCTTGCTGTCATTTTCCCAGCAAGCTTTTGCTTTTTTTAGCCTAGAGCTAAGAAGCCTTGCCCCAAAGACTTCGTTGCCCGAAAGAGGCTGTCCTGCACACCCACCTCAAAAGGCCCAGAACACCTGGTTTCAGGCACAACAGGAAGATCAGAACATACCTTATCATAAATATGCATACGTGACACAGGAGCCTGCCGCCGTCTTGGAGAGATGCCATAGTTGATGGAACAAAAAGTACAACAAAACTTCACATCACTGGTGGATCAGAAGAACAGAGGTAACTGAAAGGCTAGAAAATTACAGGTTTACTGACATTCTGCTCAACCTTACCCATTCTTTATTGAAAAGAGATAATAACTATCTATAGGAGAGCTGTCTTAAGGCTCCATTCATTCCCTTTCGCTCGCCCAGCTGAGAGGTGGTATAATATAACACACACTGGCATCTGGCATGTCATTTAATTACACCTTCATCTCGCTGGGAGAATGTTTGAAGTGTCAAGGTAAGCAAACTATAAAAATGTATTTCCCCTGCTACAGGAGAGCTCCTGCAATGGCAAGCTGAGAAGACGGGGCCTGCTCCAGCCATTACTCTGGGTCTGTGCGAGGAAGGTGATGCAGAGGAGTCTAATTCATGAACCATTATCGCCCTTTGCTAAGACACCATCTGCTCCCGGCAGCCTGGCTCCAATTCCCCAGCAGACACTTGGGAATTCTTCTCCAAATAAACCACTGGTGTAACAGGAAAACAGTACCATTGGCTCCAGCTAAGTTGTGCCTTCTCACATCAGCACTGAATATGCCCCGTTCCTTTAACAAAGAAGAATAAAACCGTCAAGGGCAGCATAATGCCAGTCACCACCCCCAAAAGAGCCAGGTGGTGCTTGTTGTAGCTCATCAACCAGGTAGGTGCTCTGCTCAACAGTGAGAGGCTGCTAGACATCACCTACGGTCGGGATGAAGGTAGACCAATACATCTGTACCAGTGAGAGCTTTCCAACCAGTGGTGACTTTTGCCCTGAGCTGATTCAAGGAGCTCTTCTAAAGAGCACAAGCTGATCAGCAAACCAAAGAGTCAGGTGCTGTACTTCCCTCCTGAAGCCCAGTGATAGCCTCCATTAGCCAAGGAGAAGCCCACACACCCGTGAGCTAGCCAGCACTTGAGGACTTCCAGGTTCTTGTCACTCCTGCATTCCTACTGCATTACGTTTGTAAAAGAAAAAAAAAAATAAAATCTCTAATTTCAGAGACAGCTCTGCTGACACAGTTGCCCCCTTCCCGTGGTGCTGGGGGTACTCGCCTGCATTTTGCTTCAGCTCTGCAAGCGCCACTCCTGCAGCATCCTTCTGCTCCACTCCTCTCCGCGACTGCTTTTAAGTCACCACATATTTTAAAAGCTCAGTTCTCCCTGTCACCGCTGTGAAATAAGATTGGCCTCTCCATCAAGGCTTCTTCTGGGCGTTGATGCTGTACACACGAGGTGACAGGAACGTACGGGGGGAGCCCTCAGCATCGCCCCCCAGTTCAGTCTGCACAGCAGTAAAGCTCAGATAACCTCACCGCTTGCTAAACCAAAGATGACTCCCGAGCTCTTGACCCTGCAAGCCAGTGAAACAAAGCAGGGTGCATTAGGGCCGGACTTGTTACAAGTAATTGAGGTGAAAGAAATAAATCACATAATTTTTCTCTTTGTGCATTGGAGGAGGGGAGGAGGAAAGGAGAAGAAAGTTCATCACAGATATTAGTCACCTTGTTTTGTTCTTACTAATGGAAATTTCTCAGAAACCAAAATAAAGAATGTCATATAAGAACCTGAAGAGAATAAAATTAGCTAGAACCCACATCCTAACTTTTAAACCCTGTGCATGAATGCAGGTGTCTGCAGCTGAGCATGGTATTTTTGTTTCAGTTCATCCGAGGTATGAGTCACTTCCATCAAAAGAGGAGGATGCCTTGATCTGTGTGCGAGTGAGCGCTGGAACAGCAGCTGTTGGAGCAAATACAAACATCCATGCCAAGGACTGTAAGGATGGGGTTTATCTAATATGTAAACAACCACCTGCTGCAAATGAAAAATTACACCCACAACCACCTGAATAAGATAAGCACATGATAGAGGAAACGAAGAGACAGATTTATTAATTTGTTGGAACTTTTGAACCAAACATTTCTTTTGCAACAGAACAGTAGGATGCACAAGGAAATAGGACTCCTTGCCCCAGACGGGCTCAGCAGCATTTATTTTGCCTAAGTGATTTTCTTTTCTTTGCTAAGTCTGGTGGAGATGAAAACACTAACCCAAAGAAGATAATTAAAAGCTAAATGAAACCACATACAGCTGTGCTACTACCTGGCTAATGAACATGCAAATATATACATATGACAAGGACATAATGCAGACTGGCTGCCTTGAGTGGTTAGTGCAGATTTCCAAGAGCTGGAAATGCTATTGATTATAACTGAGCTAAACTTCCTGACTCCAGACTTCAAAGATCAGCCTCAATATAATCATCACGCAGCATATGGGAACGTGGCTGCAAGGAACTGATGAATAATGGCTTGGGGACCTGAATGTTTGCACGTAGGATGGGAGATACCCTCTGGGCTGCTGAGTGCAGGCTCCTCGGCAGCCAGGACCAGCGCCGTGTAATCCTCCTCAGCATCTTGGCGTACTTGATCTTGCTGTCAGTTAAGATTTTGGAGTTGTGAGTTTTAGCTGGGATATTTAGTTTTGCCTTCCCACTTCACTTAGCAAGATGGTGATATGTGGAGGACACGTTTCTGGGAGGACCAGGGCTGTAGGTAACATGCATAAGGCAAAGCTTCTGGAATCCTATAAAACAGAAGGCACGAGCAGCATGGAGATGTTCTCCTCTGGGGGCTCGCTGATATATCTGCATGAAAGAAGATCAAATCAGGTCTCCCTCATTAGTTAAAAAAATACCCAGCTGAGAGTAACTCCCGAGCCCACCCGGAGACGAGATGAGTGAGCTGGGGGCTCAGCTCTGCACAGAGCAGTTCTCCCACAGAGGGGACCCGGTCCTCCCCTCTGACGCCTCGTGCCCCCTTCCCCAACCACGCTGTGATGGAGACATGACAGAAACAGACTAAAGCTCATTCCTCCTCCACGACAACCACAGAAAGGGCCCGTAGCCTTGGGGATGGCCGTGGCCAGGAGAAAAGCATGGAGAGATGCAGCATGGCTTCGGACCTGGGTGAAGACGGCTGAGCCACCGGGACAGCCGAGAGAGAGGACACCTACGGAAACCAAATTTGTGCTGAACACAATGGTTAGTGCATAAAAATTAATCAAGTACTACAATGACTTGCTTTATTCATAATACTTAATGGTCATGTAATAGGAGTTTTTATTCAGCAGTTAAAGTTCATAAGTGCAGGTTTTACATGTAGAAAGGTATTATGCTGATAGTTTAATTACACACCTTTCTGCACACCAAAGGAAATGGGTTATGCGGGTTTTATAATTAAAGAAGGACTTCTGAGGGGAAACGAACTTTGCAGTTAGCAACATAATATTTGATTTTTATCAGCTGTTTTTGTTTTGAATTTGCCAGCACTCAGTGGTGTTGTAAACAGGTGAGAACACTCAAAACCGCACGAGGTGCCAGGAGGAAGCTTTGAAAATGCAGCATAAAGTAGCAATATTTAAAAATAGCAAGGGTGAGCACGAGGCATAAACATCATGTGTTTGGAAGGCTCTCCAGAGCTCTGCCCATGCAATTATATATGGTACAAGTCTGTCTGGTATGTCTAGGGAACAGAGGAAAAACCCAACCCAAGCAAGTAAGCAAAAAATAAACCCTAGTCCTTGCCAAAATAATAAAAATTTTTATTTTCATTTTTCTTATTTTTGTGTTCAGCAACTTTCAGGGCCAGTGAATACAATTTTCCCCTCCTGCATGCCTACAAAGGTGGTAAAGCCAAAGATGCGATGGGTGTTCGTGTGTGCCTTTGCTATTGGAACACACAGGACTCCTCTCAATATTCAAGGCAAAGATGGGCACGAGCCACTGCCAGGCCAGGGCCAGCTCCTGTCTCCCTCTGATAACGATGTGGACGTCTGTACTAAACGTGGTGGTGTTCGGGGAGTCAGTAGTTCGAGGGCTCTCCCTTTTCGGGTTTTAAGAGGCTCTGCTTGGCGTTACTTCATTTCTACATACATATCAAAGCACACAGAAAGTATATCTGAGTATCTATCTACACATATATTTATAAATGACTAGGCGAAATCCATTTTTCTAACATAGCAAATACACTGACAAGGATTTTTTTAGTCTAAAATATTTCAAACATCACCAAGTGCCCCTCCATTCGTATGATATAAACTGACCGGCTCTTTCTACATACATATCAAAGCACACAGAAAGTATATCTGAGTATCTATCTACACATATATTTATAAATGACTAGGCGAAATCCATTTTTCTAACATAGCAAATAGACTGACAAGGACTTTTTTAAAGTCTAAAATATTTCAAACATCACCAAATGCCCCTCCATTCGTATGATATAAACTGACCGGCTCTTATCGTGCCCAACACAAATGAACATTAACAAGTGGGTTCAACCGAAAAAAAAAAAGGACTTTCCAAAAACAATAAGCAAGGGCAAGGCCTGAAATATTTTGAGTACGCCCTTTCCTTTCTGGCAGACCCTGATATTATGATTTGGTGGTGAAGGTGGAGCCCAGGTGACGGCAGACGGCGATGCCTTTGACAGGGCTCCCTTTGCTGGCAACAGCCTCCTTGGGCACTCTGGACCTACCAGTAATATTTGAAACCACGCATCTCGCATCCAAATACAGTGGGATAATTCCAAAATCCTTTTAATTGGAGAGGACATCAATAATTACAACAGGAACGGTTGCGTAAAGGGTGTATCCAAGTACAACTGGACATTTTTTTTTTAATTTCATTGGCCAACTGCATAAATTAATGACAATGAGGAAAAACCGCAATGATTTTTCTCTTATTAAATCCATACACTTTGGCTCTACTCATCATCGTTAACATACTGTTAAAAGAGCTGTTGCTGTATCTTTCAACCCTCATCCCGCAATCAAGCCCTCGCTGCACTGTTGTGGATTTCAAATAGTCACTTGTTTAAAAATAGAATGTGGTGGGGTTTTTTTAAAAAAAGTCTGACTGCCAACTGAATGCAAACAGGTAAAAATTAACATATGCAATTGTCAAGTGTCAAATTCAGCTCCTCAGCCACCGAGATTTACATCGCCTGGTGAGTGGGGCTCACAACACTTGGAGGCTGCATCGCCTACAGGCAGAAGTTGTGCAAATAAATATATACACTTAATTTTTATTTTTTTTTAAGATACACTGTGCTTTCTGGGTGTGTATGCATGATTTGTTCTTTGTAATCTGCTCATTTAAACAAAAGATCCAGTAAGCCCGGAGCTAACAGCTCAGCCTCCATGGGGCAAATTCAGGGTGTACCACAGGGTTACAAAGATGCTCTCCGAGATATCCATTCCTACCATTTGCATGAGTTCTCCACCCTTGCAAAAGAGGATACTGTTCCAATTATTATTATTTTTTTTTCAAGTCTAACAAGGGTAATTATAACAGGATTAACAGCTTTTTTATTATTATTATTATTTTTTTCTCCTACTGCCTCATATCGGAGAGAGTATTATACCAGAGTTATGACTAGTGGTGTTTTTACTGTATATGGAAATGTATTAAAATGAATGTATAGCTCAAACACACTCATCATCCTTTGTATTGTTTTGTAGAAGCCACTTCTCCCACGAAGGGCAACCACATGTGAAGGGAGAGAGTCCAAGTATTTGGTAAACATTTGAAAATGAGAGGCACACAGTGCTGTGCAATCGCACCATCTTACTTCAAATACCCACTCAAAAAAAAAATAAATTCATTCCCTAACAAGCCAAGCCTCGCTCCTTAAACCGGGAGGAATTGCAACGCTGGTAAACTTGCAGAAATATTTTTACAATTTTATTAGAGGTTTTAATTCAGTGCTTTATCTACCTCTGTTAGTCTGCAAAATAGCTTTAAATATTCAAGTGGTAATTAATGAATCTTTTATGTTGCAAATCAAACATTTTCATCTGTGCTGTGGTACAGTGGCAGCGAGAAGGAGGGGTTTAAAGTGTAATTGTTTCTACTGTTCCCCTCGCAGTGCTGAATGCCTTTTTACCCTTTATTATATCATTGGCTTTTGCTTCAGTTCATCAGCGCTTCGCCACATCTTATCGTTCAATATTTGCTGTCTATTTTTTTTTTTTTTTCAGCTCAAGATTTCTTACTGTGCCTTTGCCAGAGACATTCCTAAGGAGATGGAAACTCTCTGAATGTGGAATTTTCGCATGAGTGCAAAATAATAAAAAGCATGTGTGTATTAAAAAGGGATCAACTTAATGGGAAATGAGCATTGGGTTACATTAATATTCTATTACAGTAAAAATCATATTTAATAAATTTTCTCCAGATTTTTCAGAATCTTACTGTATTTTTCTAAGTCGTATGCCAATCCAAAGAAACAGTGTATATGATACATTTGATTTATGTTAAGTAAATAACCTGCACAGCCCCTTTCTTGGTTTAAAAAAAAAAAAATTAAGTGTAGAAACACACACCAGACTGAAATGTGTGCTTAGTTTCCATCTGCTAGGAGGAATAGTGTTGCTCTTGTGCAGCAGAAAGCCTTTATAAACAGTATTCTATTTTATTGATGCTATATGTGGATTTTTATGTTATGTGGCAAGAGCAGGAGAATGAAAACATTGTAATTTATCCTAAACTGTAAAATTATACTAGTACTAAAGTAATTACTTCACATATTAAAATACGGTTTCCTTTACTTTCTTTTGTCATCACATAAAATTAGGCGTTGAGCGCTGCAGCGCAAAGGGGCCGGAGCTTTTCTTGCCTTCACAAAGGATTGACACATCCTTGATCGTACACTATATCACCCGACCCTTGTTGTTCTGTGACCCTAATTAATATTATACTCAGTGACATTTATGTATCAGAGCAATAAGCTAAACAGGAAACAATTTATGTCACCTAAAGCTTTTTAACAAATCGATGCAACTATTTGTAATTGCTTGTTTCACAAGATTAAAAGTACTCAGCCTTGATCTTCGCCCACAGTTTTGTGGCCAACATGACCTGTGCTTCCGTTGTAAAATAGGAGTGTTGGTGATCAGCACCTATTTCCATCAAGTAATCCATATTGCTAATATTTCTGGAATTTTAATGTAGTTACAATTTATAGCCGATCAAATGTGGTTACCTAAATTGCTGTTGCTAGTAGACAGTTTAACTGTCTTTATTAATTACAGTATAATTTAATGTTTGAGTACAGGCACTTGTGTTGGTCATTTTTACAGCCAAAGCAGTTATGTGCCTTATGACGAACCATTTTAGCATTTTCAATGGAAATTTGCTAATATGATGAGTGATAAAAATGTCAAACTCTGGTAAATAATGGTTATTGCTTTGGCTGGAATTAAACCTTGAAAGGACAGTTACCTTCAAATTAACATTATAACTTGAAGAAAAAAAATGTTTTTCAGGCTTCTGAGATGCATTAAAAAATGGTCATCAAACTCCTGCAAATAAATACAGCTAAAACTCCCACAAAGTGTTTTGTTTTGGTTTTCCTTCTTCTTTTCCTCTGGGTAGACAGAGAAATTTCCTGTGGAATAAAAAGGGGGAAGGGGCTAATTTTTGTTAAATACCCCAAGGTGATGTTGGTTGTTTACCATTTCTAACTCAGGTGCTTTGAAGATATCTAACGAAGTGAAAAAAAAAAAAATGGGGTAAAAAGAAAGATTTTGCTAGGCCTCAGCCCTGGGGGGGGTTTGGGGCAAAACCGGGTGCAGACAGCACGGAGGCTGCAAACACGCGAGGGCCGCGTCCCGCCACGTCAGTCATCGCCGTCGGGGAAGAAGATGGCCGTTTGTTGCTACCAACACGGCAATATGAGGACAAAGAGCGCTTTGACGTGACGGAATTAACCGCTGCTGCAACGAAGATGAAAGATAGCCCTGCTCAACACACCATTAAACGAACGTTTAACATCATCATCGAAGACGGAGCCTGATTAACAGGTCAAGGAGGGCTAATTACACTTTGTTGTGAGGAAGGGTGTGTATGTGTGTCCGCCCGTGAGCGAGAGGCACCGGGAATTGCTAGTCCCTTAAATTAGTCCAATAATGTGAAATTTGTCGTACTCCGTGATCACGGCCCACGTTACATGCCACCGCTCGGCTCATCTGGAGCGAGCAGCTGGCTGTGCACGGAGCACGTCGGCTGCCACGTCCTCCCGGGCCTCCAGCTCCTGGGCTGGGACCCCCTTATCTTCTGCTGCTTTTTCCTCCAGTACAGGAGAAACCCAGAAAAAAAGCTATGCACTGGCTCCAGTTTTCTTTGGAAACTACTCAAGCGACGCATTGCCTCACCACTGACCATAAAAGTGCTTTTCAGCTGTGCTGGAAAACAGCGTTTCTGACTGGAAAAGGTATTTCCCAGCTGGCTGTTGCTGGTGGCAGCGTTGTGAAGTAGGAAGGCATTTTGTGATGTTCCACGATACGGCAGCCAGGGAGGAGAAACGGGATTAGTACCGCAAAGATGGTACAAAACATTGCAAAGAGCCAGGCTTTCATCCATGGACAGCATGAAGTTGGGCAGGAGGGGAAAGGCCTGATCTCTCAGCACAAGCCGCATTTGGCATCGACCCCCCCAGCTCTCCGTGCACCAGAGCCCGCAGAAAGCTGCCAGATGACAACCACCACGAACCCATCGTGTTCAGGGACATCAAATACCCAAGTCATCTGTGATGGCTTCATAGATCATGACCTACTTGCTGGTGACCTGTATGGGGGACACGTTGCCCTCAAAGAGAGGAGCTGAGAGCCCTGGTGGGACTCACTGGGGGATGCACTCCCCTACCCGGTGCTGGCTCTCCCACCCACGGGTTACAGACACAGAGCACTCCTGACAAAAATTCTGGCTTAACACCCTCTGCCCGTGACTTAACAAAATTGTAATGCCAAAAGTGGGACCTCTCCAGCTCCAGTTTACTAAAATCTCGCCAGTGATAAAAGTGCAATACACAACCATAACCAAAGTTTATTATCTGTATTTTGACTATTAAAATCTACCAGTCGATAGCATTTTCAGCCACATTATAATGAGTGCCCAAAGATTCCCCCTCCCCAAAAAAGTAGTTATCTGGTATAATTTTATGATAGAATATTTTTATAAAATCATTTGTACTAATTTAAGCATTTATCATTATATGCAAAAAGATTTCTTGATGAGAATATTATAGACGGTGCATGTTTTTGACATTAGCATTTTATTTGGATGACTAATCTTGCAGATGTGAAATTTTAATGAATTATTCATGAAAAGTCTCTCCTCTGAAATTTCAGTTTGCTGCTAACGCTAGTTATTAAACATTTTATTTTTCTTTATAAAACCTGATGAAGAAAATAAACGTGTGGTTACTCAAAAGAAAAGAAGGTGGGTTTTTCCTTTAAAGTTTGTCTCAGGTGACAGTGTGACTTGGGACTTTGTTCCTCGTGGTTCTGTGGACCACGAGGCTGACCCTGCAAACCCCTTCTCGCGTACACACACCGCGTGTCCAACCCTTCCCGTCGAAGCCAGCAGCGCAGCACCCATCAGGGCACTACACTTGGAAGGATTTGCAGGATGAGGCTCCAAACCCCTCCTTTCACGCTTTCCCTTTCGAAGTAAGAGTCCAATGAGAAAGCAAATACCCTCAAATCCCCGCGACCTTAATGGTCAAACGCTGACGGACTTTCTTAGAAAAGCAGATGAATTCTTCGAATGTCAGTGTCTTCCTTGCTTCCAGCGCTCAAGCCTCAAATGACCGCCCTGTCCAAGACCGGCCATGAAACCGCCACTAAAATATTTCGCAATTGGTTGTGGCTGGGGGAACCGAAGGAGAGCGATGAGACTGTCCATGAACGTGCTGGGATATGGGTGAGACGCACGCAGCTGCTCCACGGATCAGCGCTGGGGCCCAGGGCCTCAGGGGATGTGACACCGGAGTCACGGCGCGGGGCAGGGGGGGGAACAAAACAAAAACTTAGGACATGGCAACTTGCATTACCAGTGTGAACAACCAGCATTTTTATTGCATTTGAGAATGCTATAATGTCAGTAATTAGTACTGACTACACAACATTTTTTATTGTCTGTATCAACAGACATGGAATGATGGAATTACAGTTGATGTAAGGAATGAGTTTCTTTTATGCCTTATCAAAAAAAAAAAAAAAATAAATCTTGTTACTGGCAGCACATACACACAAAGCACCATGCTAACAGTCTGGACTGTACCATTTTCATCAAGGCTTATGGGTAGAAGTTACTTTGTTACCTGTTCTGGGCCCATTAAAATGCAGTCATTAACTGCAAATTCACCTCGCAAGACTAGAATACTAAATGACTTCTGAAACATCTAAAAACTCACTCGGAGTTCGTTAACCAAAGGTACCAAAGGATTTCAAAAGAGTTTAAACAC
>NW_009620401.1:11725-17419 GCF_000690535.1 Cariama cristata | reverse complement strand
AAAAAAAAAAAGAAAAAAGTAAAATAAGTCTTTTTTCTTTTTCTCCTTCAAGCAGTGAAAAATAAATACTCTGAGATGAAAGCTGGGCTTCAAGAGAAAAACAAGAGAGGAAACCGAAAGCCCACACTGCTTAGCGCTGCAGAAAGCACAACAAAGCCGGCTTTCTTCCGGCATTCAGCAGCTTTCTTATGGAGATGTGGTGTGTCATGGGGGCGAGCTCTTCTCCTAAATAAAAGGCCTGAAAACTGTCTTCCCTAAATGCAGATAAAAGCATTTCTTCCAAGTTTGGACTCTCGGCACTTAGAGCATCACAGGGAGCAAGGAAGGGGAAAGGTTAAGATGAGGGTGAGATGTCAGGATGCTCTGCTCGGCCTCGGGCTCTGGGGTAAATTGCTTCACCCCTCTGTAAAACAGAGACACCCTCACTTGGGTGCAAGTTTGCTAGAAGAGGGTGCTTGGGGGAGATGTGCCCACGAGAAAAACGGGACACAGAGCAACCGAAAGGTGAGGGAGGGTTTGTTTTGGCTCTGGGTATCTTGCAGCTGGTGAGGAACCAGGCAGCAGCACTGGCAGGTGAAAGGATGCTTATCCCTGTGCTATCAAAGTCGCAGGCTTCGCCCTCCGAGCCTCCCTGCTGCTCTCGTTCAAGCTCCTTTCCACTCCTCCTCTCTCTCTCTCCCCCCCAGCTTTATAATGTGGGTGTTGGATGAAGATCCTGGGAAAGCGGCATCCCCTGCAGTCCCAGGAGCTCGCCGGGGAACAGCAGCTTGGTGGTCAGCTCCCTTGGTCCTCCCTGGCTTTTGTGGGGGAGAGGAGGGAAAGAAGTGCTAGAGAAACCTCTGGACCGAAGCTAAGCAAAACCGCAGGGCTTGAGTCAACGCTCGCTGCAATTATTGGAAAGTTTCCTCAGCCTCAGCAAACAGGGATAGGACCTCCAGTTTGTCTTCCTGCAGCAACTCGAAGCGGGGCTTCCCTCGGTGAAGGGCTTCGCTCCATCCTCCCCATTTCAGCTGCTGGAAGGAGCAGAGATAGATAAAAGCAAGCATTGGGGAGATGCAGCCACCTCTGAGGTTGGGGAACGTGGGCACGGTTTAACAACACTCGTCAAAACTATGCAAAGCAGTCAGCAAAAAGATTTTTCCATCAAGATGAAGCAACAGCAGAGGTTAGGCTGTGCTACGAGGCTGGCGTGGTTTAGCTCCAGCAGCGCCGTTAACATAAGCCCCCCCCCCACCCCACCCCGCAAAGGCAAACACTCTTGAATCAGCTTTGAAACGGCTTCTGTCGCTTTAGATTTAACAGCATCACAACTAAAAACTTGCGCAAGCCTTTTCTGAATGCGCCGGTCTGACGGCAGAGTCCGGGGTTAATTAAACCGGTGTAAATCCCGTGCGGAGGCTGAGCTCACAAGTCAGAGCTCTGGAGATAGCCAGACCAGGAGGCTGCAGCCAACGCAGAGGCAGCGAGGAACAACCTCCACATGCCCAAACCACTCCTGATCGGGAGGCGGAGACTTTTTCGGTAGCCTTATTGCCCTTCACCCTCCCAGTTTCCCAATCGAACATCACATGAGCCGGGGCGTCCCCTCTGAAGATAGGATTAGCATCTCACTTTCAGGCTTGTTTGCCTCCAATCTTTCCTTCGCAAAGTTGGGAGGATGCTCCCTGCCCTGCGCAAAGCTATGAGACACGCTTCCCCTGTGATAATTCGCTCTAATCCCCGCTAACCGTGCTGCTAAAGAGCTCTAATCCCCATGCACAGGCACACACGCACTAATGGGAGCGCGGGGTGGGCTCGGCAAAGCCTGTAATGGACACCCAGCCCCGGCTGAAAGGAGGTCAAGTGTAAATAGCAAGTCCAGGTCATGCCTGTGTCAGCTGCCCCGCATCAGTGCTCCAGCTCCGGGAGATGCTTCTCTGCAAACAAGCGGCTAAAACCCAGCTCCTCACACCCCAGGTCCCAGCAGCGAAGCTCAAATTGCTCAACAGCAGTGAGAAAAAAAGAAAAAAAAAAAAAAAAAAAAGCCAACCTCCAAAAACCCAGCGATCCCCACCGAACAAACAACTAGATATTCATTTGCTTCTTGGAAGGGTGCCCGAGGTATTCAAATGGCTCGCGCCTGGGACCAGAAGCCTCTTGAAATTCCTCGCTCTCTTCGGGCTGGGCTGGGAGCCCTGCAAGGCCAGTCGTGCTGGCTTCACCGCCCCAGAGGTTTCCATAGCCGCAAGAGCATGGCCTGAGCCCTCCCAAAGCAAACTGGGCTGGGCTCCAGCACTCCACAGAGGAGATGGTGGTCCAGGTCACCCACACCCAGCACTTCCCACCATCCGCTAGAGCATACATTTCTTTTTAGCCAGGTTAAAACCAAGACTTCTGCTGTTCTCACCTCATATCTCTGGCTGACGATGCCAGTTCTGGCATTTTCGATGAAGAAGTGATGTGACCGGCAGATTTGTCCCAAGAAAAAGGATGCATCCCCAACATAGATTTACTCAGGGCTGCAAAAACATACGAGGGATGCTACCAAGGTACTACCGTAATCACACCTGAGCAGTTCAGATTGAGCATTTCTCTATCCAAACAAGCCCTCACTTTCTCCTCCAGATACTAATCTCCTTCTCCATCATCATCCAGGGATACGGACAGACACGCAATGGGAATTCAGCTCCAACTGCTCCAGCTACTGGCTCCAGGGAAGGATGGGGCTGCCAAACCACGCGTGATAGTCTCCCAGAAAAGGGAAAGCAGAGATATTGCAAGGCCAGGATGAGGTTAATCGGCAGTACATTGTGCAAGGAAGATGTTGTCAGGGTCGGAAGTGTGAAAAGGGAAGGCTGAGATCTCTTGGCAGGGCTGTCCCCTCGCAGCAGGGATAAGGGCCAAGGAACCTTCACTCACGTTGAGCCTTTTCATCACCCCACAAAGAGATCCCAACCCCTCTAAGTTGGCTCAAACACACCTGAAGAACGTGCCATGCCAACACATTTTGTAAGCAGCAACACATGATCTCACAGTTTGGGATGGTTTCATTGCGTATCCACAGCCACGTGAAATGACTCCATGTCCAGAGAATGAAAAACCCATTATTTGTGCTGCCCATCACCACGATACGACACACTTCTGATGTAGATGGACTCCACAGATGTCCCTGCTGCTGGGAGCCCACTGGTCCTAAAAAGGAGCCTCAATCATCCTTGCCTCAGGAAGGGATTAGACATGCAGATGCTCAGCTAAATGTCTCCAATCTGTCTGTCCCAAGGAATTCCACAACCTTCACTTGATTTTCAGCCCAAGTCCTGCATAAACTGCTCTCTCTGTGTCCTGGCCTTAGCCCTTGCCCCCAGGCTGAGCCAATGCCACGTCACGCCAGACACGAGGGTACCACATGGCAGGACACAGTCTGAAGTGCCCTCAAGCTAGGATGATGTTCAACCCCCAAAATATCTCCCTCCACATCAAAGTCGCTCTCCTCCACTCACCAGCTCTCTCATTCATAAACCAAGAATGTTTGTTAAAGCTGGAAGGGCTGGACCTGCTGTGGAGACACGTTAGTGGTGTCCACACAATAAAAGTGCCTATTGGTCATGAGTGGAAGCTGCCCACAGATATTCCTACGGCATTGCTTAAGCCCAGGACATCTCCACATGACGCAGAGAGCACGAAGCCAGTGATGCAGAAGAGATCAAGCCGATGACGAGGAAGGGACGCTTGGCAGCTCTGGGTCACCTCCCGAGCACGCACGCTGCCCCAGGGCAGCAGGTTACGGGGGCGAAGCTTGCCACATCGTTCTGCAGCTGCAGATTCCTGCCGCCCATCCCACCCCCACCTCCGCAGTCTTCCTGACCAACCCTTCCCTTCAGGGCAACGCCAGCCAGACGTACAGCCAAGCTGGCAAAAAAAAACGTGGCCGATTGCTCAACAAGAGGGTGCAAGTTGCAGCGTATCACATCCCCCATGGATTACGGAGGGATGGTTGCCGCTGCCCTACGCAGAGAAAGCCCTTCTCCCAATATTAGGTGTTTGATAGCATCTTTTTTTTTTTTCTCCCATACGGCAGGGAGTGTTTGGTTCTGCCCGGGAAGTGCAGGCAGCGCTCAATGAGCAAGGCGAGTATGTGCAGAGGAAGAGAAGAAGGTCAGGAGCTTTACCCTCTCCTCACCTGGTGACCATCAGGTCCCCATCTCACCACCGCATCCCTTTCTGCCCAGGGACCTGCCACCGCACACGAGGACTCCAGGTCTGTCCTCCCTTATCAGGCCGAGCTGTCCGGTTGTCTTTGCAGTTACCAAAGAAGAGGAGAGGAGAGATTAGGGTATTTAGCTTTGAAATCGAACAAATAATTGCACAGGCTTTTTGCAAACAGACCAGGATTGGGAGGTCAGAGGGCGGCTGGTAAATCTCAGCACTGTTTGCTCTGACTAAATAATATTAGACCAAGGATAATAAATCATTTTAATCAACAAAATTATTTATAACTCTTTAGAGCAAATAGTCAACTCTGCCAGCAGCTGCCAAGAGATGGCAGGTAGCGTAACGATCCACATACCTCTAATTCCCCTGCGCTAGATATGGATTTACTTCTTTGCATCACTGGATTTATTGCCACTGAAGACTTACACTTGCAAGTACCTCGACCCCTCCTCTCTGAAGGTACCCTTCCTCCCTTTCTGTGGCTCACAAATACACACAACAGCCCCCTGCAGCTGAAATCAAAACCGAAGTAGCTCACAATATTCACTGCATGCTCCAAGCATCTTCCCTACGCTAGCTGCATCTCTCAGCGCAGCATCATTTAACAGGAGGGGAGAAAGAACCAACGGAACAGAAGAAGCAGAAGATGCTCAAAGCAAAGGACCTGCTCTCTTCGCTTTGCTGCCCGAGCCAGCCCCATCTCCTCAGTTCCCCAGGCAGCCCTCAGGGTTGTGACTCCGTTAATGCCACCAAATGACACCTCTATGAGCCCGCGAACAAGAGCCACACACGCTCTGCACCCGGTGAACGTTTCCACCCACCAGCCCTGAGACAGTCGTGCTTCGTGCAGCAGCAGATGACCCCAGCAGCCACAAACCAGGGAGGATTTTGCTGAAAGCCATGCGAGTGAAGGTATTGCTGGGGCAAGGCGAACGAGGGGCAGCTTCACATTGGCTTTGGGGCCAGGAGGGAAGAAGGGACAAGGCCATTCCTGGATGCTGCCTGCCAGTCCAACACTGTTTCACCTCTCTGTCCCCTGTCCCCAGAGAGTGAAGCAAGCTGCTCAGCTCCTCCAGTGATGGGAGGCCAGAAAGGGCCCTGGGAGAAACCTGGGAACCAAAAACTCTCCAGCCCACGCCAGAGAGAGTGCCTCAGAAACACCTGTGCCAAACCAATTTCATATCACAACATCCCAGGAACAATTCTCCTGGTATTATTTATTTTTAAGCAGACAAGGAAACAAAGAAAAAGAACAAGGGGATTTTCCCAAGCACCCCAGGCAGCCGAAGAGCCCAGAGATTAAGCCTTCTCCATCCCAGGGTGAGCACGGAGCTCCTGGGCTTTGCCCCTTCTGGGCTACACCATGCAACCTCCAGGTTATCAAGCATCCCCATGCTTGAGGACAATCAACCCCAGGAAGGTCTTCTTTTCCAGCTCCTACTTCTAGGAATCTTCCCACCAGCGAAGGGATCAGTGCAGAGATATCGGGCCAAACAAAGCCCC
>NW_009620401.1:9635-11706 GCF_000690535.1 Cariama cristata | reverse complement strand
TGTGAGCCGGGGAAGGCGGCCAAAGACGAACTGGGCTGCCCCATCAGCTTCAGTCATCCCAGCCCCAGAGCCAAGGGTTGTCCAGGATGGGGATTATGTCACCTATTGGCCTCAGCCCGGAGAGACGGGAGAGCAAAGGGCGGGCAGGGATAAATCAGAGCGGCTGGAGGTGCTCGGATCTGCCCAGAGGAAGCTCAAGCTTGGAAACCTCAGCGAAGGCTGGGGGAGAAAAGCTGAGACACTCGTAGCCCTCGCATCCACCCCGCGCGCAGCATCCGGAAGCTATTAAGGAATTACAGCCTCTCTGGCCCCGAGCCTTCCCCGGCAGAAGTGCCTGGGAGCAGATGGTGAAAGGGCTGATTGAATTCGGCTGCTCAGGCCAAGAGGCTATTAGGAGGAGACGTAAATGGAGGAGGGGGTGGAGGGGGTGTCATTTGGCCACTCAGGAGCCGGGAGCCCTTGCCAGGAACTCTGGGAATCCTTCACCGACCGTAACAAGCTTGGAGGGGCTTTGGGAGGGCCCTGGATGGGTGGCTCGGGGGTGTGAACCTCCCTGCTGCCCTCGGTGACTCGTCCCCGAGTTCTTGCTGCTTAGGGGCTGGGGTGAAACTGTAAGTGTACAGGGAGTGGGAGCCACGGCCTGGTTCCTCTCCCCAAGCATCTTCGTCTCAAAAGGCAGCACGGCCGCCGCAGTGGATGGGAACACTTCCAGGGAGGCAGGATGCCCACAGAGACCCATGTCCCTGCGGTCACAGCCCCAGGAGCTCTGTGCTCCCAAGCTTTGATCCCGGTTGAGAAGGAGGTTCAAGAGCTGTCAGCTCAGTAGCCCTGCTTGCCCATGGGGCAAGCCTTCCTCCCAGAAAAATGCAAGTTTGCAAAGATCCTCAATTCCTAACCTGGTCTAATCCCACCCCATCCCCAGCACCCATGGGAAGGCACTGGGCATGGGACCAGATCTCCCAAAGTGCCTTCAAAAGCAGATGGGACTCAAGTGTCTCTGGATGGGGAGGAGGGAGGGAAAAAAGGCTGGGGCGAGAGAGCCATGTAGGATGAAAAAAAGCCAATGGGCAAAAAAAGCATAAATATGATTCACAAGTCATCCACGGTGCCAGCCCTGCTGAAGGTAATGCCAGTGTCTGAGCCAAGACACTGATGGAAGAACCAAAATTGCTTGGGGACGAAGGAAGGGTTCAAACCCCTCCCTGGGAAATAGTGAAAGAAAAAGGAGGAATGACCCAAAGATCAACACAACCCCAAGCTCTGGGCTCCCTGCCCTGGCAAGCCAGCTCCAGCTCCCCACACCCCGTGCCCCAGGGAGGGCGACAGGCACCGGCTCCGGGTCCCTCACACCGTCCCCCATCTCCGAATCCATCCCTCTTTTTCCAAGAAGGTCCAAGGAGTTCCCCTGGGCCGCCTTGGCTGACTGCCCCAGCTCCTCGAGGTTGGGAAATCGGGAGCCTCATCAGGGCTCTGCAGGAGGGGCGGGCACGGAGAGCTCCGTGACCGTAAGGGGATCTTTTCGGAGCAATCTTTTCCAAGACAAGTCATGAGATTATTTCTTGCCTGGAATTTGCTCCCGGGGCTCCCATCGGCCCCTGACTGCTGAGTCAAGAGACCGCTGGGGCTGTGCCCGCCAGATGAGTAAATAAATTGGGGCGGCTGAGGGGGTGGGGGGACGGCGCCCCGGCGGGGAGCGGGAAACTAGGGGGGGGACTCGTTGACTCCTCGAGCCTTCAGCCCGGGACGCGGCCCGGCTTGGCAGCCGGCTTCGCTGCTCCTTTGCAACGCACCGAATTAGTCACCAGATTAGCGAGCGCAGTTACACACGCTGGCGCACAGCTGTTTAAAGGCACACTATCCCTCCCTTTTGCTTTTCTTCTTTTTCTCCAGGGCTTTTTTCCCCCTTTTTCCTTCTTCTTTATTTATTTTTAGGCCTAATTCTGGCTTTCAAGGAGCGCTTGGGACCAGCAGCCAGCAAATTCCCAGGGAAGCTGAGGAAGAGGCAGCAGCCTTCGATCGCAGCCTGAAGATGCCAAAGGGCTCAGGCTGGAGGCGAGAGGGCTGGTGCAGC
>NW_009620401.1:362-9577 GCF_000690535.1 Cariama cristata | reverse complement strand
CCTCACTCTGTCAGCGTTATGGTGGTCCGACGGGCAGCCAGGTCATTCTATAGAATCCATATGTCCCCGGCTGCTCGGGGTTCGGCCGTTTGAAAGCAGGAACGCATGAGAGTCATCCAGCTCAAAGGCAAAAACAGGCGCACGGCCGGGGCCTTTCAAGTTGCAAGTTTTAGAGCCAGCTTCAAATCTGGAGCTGCTTAAAGGGATGGAAACTAGCCCCAGTGACTAACCACCCCGCCAGGCCACGGCTACCGTGACAGCTCCGAAACCCCACTGCCGACGCTGGAAAGCTTCCCAGCGCCACAGCGGCACCGGGCTTCCCAGAACCAGGGACAGCCCTCTGACATCAAGCTCAAATTTCTCCGTATCCCTTCGAAAAGACGGGTCCGGGAAACGCCACGGGGTCAGGGCACGGGATGGGGAGCCACGATGCTGCTACCAACCTGCTGGAATCATCTGCTGCCCGTGGCTGATGCTGGGGATTGAGTAAATGAGTTTTTCCCCACTTCCAGCTGCAAATGAGGAGAAATTGCATTTACTGATCTCACAAAGTGATCTGGAGAGACGGAGCAGTTGGGTAACATGCCCTGAGCCTTTTAAAAGAGAAAGCACTTGGCAGTGCATTTTAAAACCGCTTCTAACAATAATGCGTAAAAAAAGAAGGGGGGGGGGGGGGTGGGGGGGGGGGGGGGGGAAAGACCCAAATTTCACGTGTTCCACTACATCTTTTTTTAATTTTCCAGTGGAAAAAGCCAGGAACACTCAGCTTTTGCAAATTGTTTCTTCTGATGGTTCAGGTTTTGGTAAACAATTTCTCAAAACTAAAAGGTAAAAAAAAAAACCCTTACTGCTTCCAGAACACTGACCAAAATTAAGTGGTTTTGCACAAACACATGCAAACACCTATGAAAAAAAAACCTTTCATGTGGGTCAAAAAGCCACATTTTGATTATTGTGATAGATGGTGCTGACAGAGGAGGGGGAAAAAAGCAAGAGAAAACAAACCCCAAAGCGTTTCTCAGTGTCCGGCTCCAGTTTCTGGGGTCTACTGGCTGCAACATCAGTGGCAGCTTTCCCTTAGTCAGCAGTTTTATCCGAAGACCTCCAAGGACATCCCAGGATAGGCAGCATCCCAGTGAAAATCCCAGCCCAGGACTCCAACCAACACAAGGACACACAACCCTTGTCCTGCCATGTAAGACACTTGGTTCCTGGAGGGAGGTAGGGCTGAGCTCCCAGCTCAAATCAGAGTCAACCAGTACACTCAAACGGGAAATCCCGAGAGGCAGATGGGACCTGGCCTGCCTGGTGCTGTGGAGGAGCCAGAGAGATGCAGTACAGCTTAACGCAGACCATAAGAAAACCTAAATACTGCAAGTAGAGGGAGACCTGGAGCACACGGCTGGGGATGCTCCCACATCCCGGCTGCAGTGTAATAGGGGTACCGTGCCTCAGTTTCCCCTAAAACCAGGTCTCATCATGCCTTTCTTCAACATCTTTTGGGGTCAAAGGCCCCAAAAGCATGTTGCATTTAAAAAAAAAAAAAAAGAAAGTCCCACTGGCTGGCTTCTCCTGCACTCCCCACCAGCCATCTGAAGAATGCCTTGGAATCACATCAAATATTTGAAATCAGATGGAGGGGAGAGGGGGCACGGGGAGGGGAGCGCGGGGGAAGTCGCTCCGCTTTTGACTCAGTGTCTGGCTTCTTTCATCAAACCCACATTCCTACTCATGCCATCACCCTCCGGGAAAGTGCGACAACGTACATAATCCATGTGGAGCCAATTTAAAATCCCCCTCCGTGTAAGAAAATGCATTTTGTTCATTAACAAGCTCTGAACGCTTAGCTGGGGTTAGGAGCTGGCCTGCAGCTTCACAGCCACCCCAGTAACATGGTTTTCAGCAGGGCAGGTTTCCTACGCACAGCCACATCCTACCGGAGAGCAATCCTCCCCGTAAACCCACCCAGGGTGCTGGGGGATGCTGAGTCAGCACGGCTCAACCCACCAGACACTTGTTGGAGTCCGAATAACGCTGGGTTTTCTGCACCAACCACCTGAGATGGAGGTCTCTGTCTCTTCTGGCTTTATAGGAAAGGTTTAACAGGAGTAAAAAAGCTGGAAAGCAAGGGATCGCTGGAGCAGGGGATCGCTGCTGTGTCCAACGCAGGCTGTGAGATGATGGGGATGGGAATTACAGCTCCAGAGCCTGACCAGTTCAGACCCAGACAGAGCCCTGTGACTTTGCACATCCCAATCCACAACGGGGGCTGCCGCCAGCACACGGCAAATAGCTGAGGGCTCACGGCGACCTCTGATCTTCACTCTCATTCCCAAACGAGAGGGAGTCACAGAAACGAGGGGATTTTCCTCTCTGGGAAAGAAAGCTGTTATTTCGTCCTCGCGTTTGTCATATTTTTCTGGTGGGTTATATTTATCCACAGGCTGTGTGGCTACAGGAACCAGATGCAGGACTGAACGGTTGCGCTGCAGCGGCACAGCATCCTTCAAGAGATCCACCTGCACGGTGCAGAGAGCAGGTCGCCGGACGGAGGAAGCCTGGCACTGACAGCAATTCAAGGCACGTCCAAAAAATTGTGCATAGTCAGCAAAACCGGGGAGACGATGGGGAAAAATGTATCGCCTGCCCAGTCCTGCACGTACAAATACTGCCCCAGTGATTTGATGCTGTTCACGGGACAGAAGAGCAAACCAGGTCTCAGATTTTTGCCAGTTTAGTAGGGGGGGAAACCCACACAAAAATATGCAGTTTCATCTCACAGTTCAGAAAGAGGTGAGCAACGGTGGAGAGCTCTGGGTTTGCTCCCCATCCAGAGTTAAAGAAGCTAAAAGCTACTCGGAGCCACCCACCACATCGGAGTAGGAAACAGAACAACTTCGAACATTTTTCAACGCAAGCACCAAGAGCTTCATCTAAACACACGCAGCCATGCAGGAGCTCAGGCTTTGCATGCAAACATTTGCAGCCTGTTAATGTTACACGCTTTTAGATCCGGCGGGTGTCTACAATGTAGATAACGAAGGCTGAGCCTTTTAACCAAATTACAAACTGAAAGCACCCTGATTTTTTTTTATTTTTTTTTTTTGGCCACCTCCCTGGACCTGACATCAAACTATGTATCCCCTCCAGATGTGAGTCCCTCTCACATTCAAGGAGATATTCAGGCAGGTAAAACGACTTGTAGATTTGAATATTTTCACATAATTACCACCGAAGCCTGCAGCAGTCATAGGCACAAATCCTCCAACCTGGGGAAGCTGGGATGGAAAGAAGAGAGCAGATCTATAGGTTGGATGTGCAGGGCCATACAGCAGGACTGAACCCAGCTTTGCAAGGGTCACCTTCGCATCCGCCATCACTAGACAGCCGTTATCTCTGGAGCCATCTCACAATTTTGGGATCGGCAGGACTCAAGTGGCCCCCCCTTCAAATTCCACTGCACCTGGGAAAAATGTAGGAGCTTGTAGGAGAATCAATAAATATTTATTGTTTAACCAGCAGTATTTTGACTGGAGATGTAAGCATGGCCCGATGCCAGCGAAACCAGAGCCTTCTTGGCCAGGGCTGCAAACAAATTTTTTTTCTGTATCTAGTTGGAAGATTATAAACTACACAATGAAGAAAGAAAAAAAAGGAAAGAAACACAGGCAGCGAGCAGCTTAGTCACGGAAGAGGAACAAAAGAGCTGAGATGTATAACTATGCCGTGGGTTAAAAAAAAAAAAAGGGGGGATGCAGGCCCAATTTTTGGCTGCGAGACAGCTGTAGAGTTTATATCAGCTACAGATTTGTCCCACTGGCTTCTGCAGTGATGAGGCTTTACGCTGGATCACAGCACATATCCCCGGCTTCGGTGGAGCTACGCTGATTTGGACAAGCTGCAAACTGGCCCGTAACTCACAGCCAAAAAGCAAACCCGGGGAGTCAGGTCTAGACCTACGGAGGCACAATCTTGCACCCATAAGGAAGACCTCAGTTTCTGTGGGGATCCCCCAAACTCACAGTGCAATGAAGAGTCAGTCCCCAGCTCCAGGGACATTTTAATGCTCAATTAAGGCAAATCATCCCCTCCTTCTTCACTCCCCTGGCGCCATCCTACCAAGCATAGGTCTTCCCCCAAGCAAAGTTTGCAAGACTGGAAGATGCCAGCAGCTCCATCCTTTTGGGTCCATTCCAAGGACAGCAATGACACTTGCTCTCCTAAATCATGTAATTTGCTTGCCTTGTGCCCACGCAAGGACCAGCTGACAGTGCAAAAAGGAACAGATCCTCCTTCCTTGTCTGGGACAAAGCCACTCGGATTTGTTCCTTTCATCCCCAAAATCTCAACTGATATCAGTACCACAACTAAAAACAGCTATTTGGGGTGACAGATCTGCAAGTTTACATCCCTAAATCGTGTTCAGACAAAAGTCTGGCCTTACTCACACCCACCTCTTCCCCGAGTGCCTCAGATGTATCTGCTCTCACCAAAACAGCAACCGGTGAAGAATACCAAGCCACCTTCTATTTTGCCTCCAGCACCAAACTGTAACCCCAGGGTCTAACCCCAGGACAGCCTTTACACCCCAAACCCGATCCCCGCCGCCCCGCCAGCTCAGCCACAAAGCAGGGATCCGGAGGATGCAGTCACTGCATTCTTCACAGCAGCATACCCAAAAGTTGGCTCCCCTGGTAAAACTCAGCATGCCATAGTCCCGCTGGAGAGCAATCCCCTGCCTGCCAGCAATCCGCTATGGATTTGGGAGAGCGGGATGGCATCCGACGTGCTCGTCAGCTCCCTTTGGAGTGCTGGAGCGCAGCATTCCAGCATGAGATTGTTATCCCTTCATTTTCTAAGGCCTATCAAAGCATGGCACGTTGTAATTACATGGCAAATTAGCGGCCACTTCGTGTAACAACACTGTAATTACGCAGTTGTTACATGCTTTGGGGAGTTTATGAGGAAAAAGTGAAAGGAATGGGACTTTGGTCCTCTCTCCTGGAAACCTCACTCCCCGTGCCCTGGTTAAAAATGCTGTAGTCAGGGATGCGCTTTAGTCGGTGTATCCCTGAAGGAAATGTCTACAGAGTTGCCCTCTTCCCACCTCTTTTCACAGCTTTGTCCCTTAAGCAGACAGAAGTTGATACTAAAAAAGCTGGAGTTGGTGGCAGTCAGGGGCAGCCAGTCCTCTCCTGCCTGAGAAACTCTCATTCCCCCATCCTAGCTGGATACCACAGTAATGGGCATTTTGTAAGTGCATAGAAAGATAATTGCGCTTTTTCAGTTCAAATTCTCACCTCCTCCACAGGCAATCAGCATCGAAAATGCCAGAGGAGCCCAAAGCCCTCAATTTATTAGAGTCTCGCCCTTGTTGGTTGATGATTCATGCCCACACAGAGCAATCCACAGCCAAAGCCCAGCTCTCACCTCTGCTGTTAATGCAGAAGCAAAAGCATTCAGAAAGATGCCAGATGCAATTCTCTGCATCCCTGAAATCACTTCACCTTTCAGTGCTTGTTTCCTTTCCCCAGGCTTCACTGGACTTCCAGGCAAACACTCCAGCATTTTGTGTGCACGCAGCCTGTCCCGGTGAGGACAGGTAAATGCTCTTCCAGTCCAGCCGATGCAGAGGAAGGGACAGAGGGTATCTCGAAGCAGAGAGGGAAACGCTGCTCTTCTGCTGCTGTGTTTCATCCTGCGTGCGAAAACGTGACCACGCAAGCCACCACCAAGACCAATCTCTTTAACAGCAGCAGGGAAACTGAGTCACCCAGCGGCTGACACAGCTCTGGGACCACCCTGGAGTCTGAGCGCTGTGCAAGGAAAAGGCAGGATCAAACCTTCCTTTTTGGAAGATATTCCAAGTCCCTGTGCAGCACTCTTATCCCCAACCAGCTCAGCAAATTGAACCCCCTTGAACGGGCTGATGCAGCTGGGACCCTATTCTGTGCACATATATGAAGACCTGGGAGCGAAGGTATGGCTGGAAACTTGCCCTCCTAGACAAGAGGGAGGGAAAGATGAAGGATCCCATCCAAAGACCATAATGAAGACGCATTCAGACTCGTAAAGCACTTTGCCATTTCCCTGCAGCAAGGTACTGTGGAGGAGGGTATGCATTTGCCAGAAGACTCTCGCTTTAAATGCAAACTCCCTTCTTTGCCTGCATTGAAAATGAAAGCAAAGGACAAAAAAGAAAAGATTGACTCGGCTATGGGAAGGGGAAGCAGCCTGATTCAGGCAGGTCCTACAGCCAAATATACATTGCATGGAAGCTGCCCGCTTCCCTGTACCCTGCAGCAACGACAGCAGGAGAAATCTTGCTTCAGCCCCGACTCGACATTGTCCCAAAGCCTAAACAGAGGGAAAGGCTCTTGCCGGATAAAAATACACCCCTGGGATGCCACCCACGCACAGGCCAATGGAAACAACGCGTCTGGCTTCCAGTCATCCTTAGGGAAGCGCCGAAACGTGCGGGGTCCTTCCATCTCCCGGCAGTCAGGATTTCTACCCTGCATGTACACAGAGCAATTCCTCTTCTCATGCCAGGCAGGAACAAATCCACCACCGTCCCCGTAACACACCTCCAGAGAAAGGAAGCAAGGGGGGAATGGATGCAGGAGGACGGGGAGTCCAGCATCACGGCCTCACGGTGATGCCCAGCAGCACCACCTGCCATTATAGCCCTTCTCCAGTACCTTGTGGGACACCTGAGGGGCAGCAAGTCAGCAGCTTCATTAGCAAGAAATGTCGTTATCTCTCAGGAGTCCCAAGTACACGCTGCCAGCTTCCAGCAAGGGTTGCAGAGTTGCTTTTAACTCTGACCACAGAGAGCAAACAGAGCTTTGCAGAACTGGAGGAAACAAATTGATTTGCGGAGGGCAGCGTTTACCAGTTGCAAGGTTAAGTTCCCGTTAGGGTTGATTTTTGCATGGTTTGGGGTTTTACTGTCTGAAAAAAAAGCTGGTAAACTAAGTCCCACCAACCCGTTGGTGGATCAGCCATACATCCGCAATCAAAAGTGACACTACCATCTACTCTGTCAGATCCTTATAATGAAAACCCATGCCATACGACTTGTATATTAAAGGAGAAGCCCACCACTGTGGTTTTTTGGCTCCTGACCTACTCATCTCACTCGTACGTTCTTGCTGGCAACAGCAGGGGGGTGCGGATTTGGCTTTGGAGGTTTTGTACGACTTCACATCCCTTTCAGGTTATTTTTAAACCCTTTGGACACACTACAAATCCCATCTAACTTTTACACGCAGAGGCTGCCTGCACGTGTGGGTTGGAGTCGGGTTTTATTTCAGGGGAGTGAGAGGGGGACGGTACTGTGTGGCCAATGCATCTCTCCAGTTTTACAGGGCATCAAGCACCTGGCACATTAAACATCTTGCACAATTGAAAACCTATGCCTGTAACGGACGATTCTCCCTGCATAAGGTTAACCCTATGGATACCATGAAGCAAACCTGCTTTGCTGCTTGCTGGCATGTAAAGGAACAAGGGGCTGGACTCCTTCTCGGCGAGGCCAATGCCCATTTTGAAAAGAAGGGCAATGGGCACATTTGGTGGCAGATTCAGCAACCCAGACCAAAGGCTGAAGGAGCCACCAGGGAGCAGTTGAGTCCTCAGATGCAGCCCAAAACAGACAGGAATACAGAAAAGCTATGTCCCCTACACATGGCATTGCTGGATCCCAGAAACATAAGCTAGCAGCATCCATAGTCCTTCTCTCAAACATCAACCCGACCAAGCAAGAAAGCTTCAGCATTTGCTAAAAAGTTAGAGGGGAAATGAGGTTAAGCCAGCTAATTGACAACATTGACCTTTTTGCCTCACAGTATTAGCGCAGCCACCAAAACAGAAGCGACTGCAGCTGAAGCCGATAGAGAGTCAGCTCTTTTTTACCTTTCTGGTTTTTGTTTTTCAGCGCTCTTCCTGCCAAAGTTTAAACTTTGGGTCAACTCTAAAAACTGCTTGCTGACATAAGCTGCAAAAGAGCTTTCACGGAGAGAAGAACATGAACTTAAGGCAGCACGAAACACTGAGTCCTCACTTTAGGCACAAGGCAAGTACATTGATCCAACGCTCAAACACCTAAACAACACAGATGCCTCTGTAACAGGCTCTCACCCATGCCAGGAGATGTGTAAATTTAAACAGATACTTTGGTCTGACCTGAAAAACAAACCTCACATCCCCCCAGCCCTGCCCCGATGGACCAGGTGTTTCTTCCTATCCCATTTTCTTCCCCTGCAAGCAAACAGACTGCCGGCATGACCTGAAGCGCAGGAATGAGTCTCCAGTAAATGTTCTTTTAACCAAACCTTTAGGAAATAGGCACAAACAGGTCCTCAACTCCACTCCAGCCTCTCATTTAACCTGCATAGGTGCTTTGGAAAATCATCCTCAGCATCCCTGTTGCATTTTGAAGCCCGGTCCTTCCGAGCCCACAGCTGAAAGCCAGGCTCAGCTTTGCTGTCAGAGGTATAGAACGCTAAAATAGCTATAACCGGCAACCGGGTCCTCTCTACGTGCAGGTAGAGCGGGAAGATGGATCATGCAAAAGAGACTCTCCTCGCATCGGACACCGTGTAGCCCATCGGTGGCAGATCCCCCAGGCGTGCGCTGACTTACTGGAACTCTCTGCAAACAAGCTGATCCTACACAAGCATGTAATTTAAGTCTGAGCACCAACCCCTGTACTGCTCCGGCCCCCCTTGCACTCCGGCAGTCAGCTGTCATTTTATTTCGCACATGTAGCCTGAAATCATATTGCCTGGCAGGAGTTGAGCCCCCTTTCTGGGTTTCCTAGAAACTTGCTAACTGGCAAAGAAACGCGCAACTCTATCTTTAATTTGATTTTCTTCGCTGCACCAGAGCTGCACAAAATCCAGCAAACCTCCACTTCGGCGCAGTGGGAATTACAGCAGGGAGACATGAAGCAACAGGACTCATTTCACCCTTCCTTGTACCCATAAAGAGAAGGCTTTTTTTCCCTGCAGGCCCTCCAAGCCCCATCTTCTACCTCGACTGAGCAAGGCAGAAATCAGTTGAGCATCTGGGGTCAGCAGGCAGTCAGACATCAATATGGGAACAACAGCCCTTATTATGGTAAAGGCTCAACTATTAGCATTAACCACAGCCAGCAGCAGCTAAACTTATCGCTACAACACAAAAACCCACACGCCTTCTTTCAGTAATAT
>NW_009620401.1:0-331 GCF_000690535.1 Cariama cristata | reverse complement strand
TCCTCCCTGCCCCCTTCCCCAACCCATTTCTCCAGCTTGGGGGGGGGGCAAAAAAAAAAAATCAAAGCAGTGGGCTTGCCTGCTTTAAACGTGGTAAATCGAAAGGAGTTTTGTTGCCCAAATTCCAGGGGTGCTTGGACCACACAAGGCATTTCCAGCGAGGGATGGGGTGGAGAGGAACGTACATCCCAGATAAGGTGCCTGTGCAGGGCTGCCAGCCCCGGCGTGGCTCACCCACTTGGGAAAAGGTGAGGGTGTCCCGGGAAGCTCGTAAAAAAAAAAATAAATAAACCAAAAACCCAACTCATCCGAGTGCATCCCTCCTGCCTCA
>NW_009620400.1:0-18585 GCF_000690535.1 Cariama cristata | reverse complement strand
GTTGCCCAGAGAAGTTGTGGATGCCCCACGCATGGAAGTGTTCAAGGTCAGGTTAGATGGGGCTTTGAGTAACTTGGTCTAGCAGAAGGCGACCCTGCCCATGGCAGGGGTGTTGGAACTAGGTGATCTTTAAGGCTCCTTCCAATCAATCCATTCTATGATTCTATGAAATAGCTACTATTCCATGACAGTATAACTTCTGGAAACTGACAACAAAAGAGAGGGATGGAAAATTCTCCCATTCGTTGACTGGTCATAAAATTAACACTCATGTGATTAACAAAGTCATTTTTTAAGCTACATTAAACAGACATTCATTGTTTTTGTTTCCCAGGAGAGAAGAAAACAAAATTTAAAAAAAAGTGGAAAAAAAAGGCGTGCTGGGTCAGATCAGAGATGTATCTAGGCCAGCATCCACTGCTAACACTAGATCCTTAAAAATACAGTACTGAAGTTCTACAGAAGGTTTAAGGTACTCCCACACTTGCCCTAGTATGGTGTCCATCACATGCATGGTCTAAACTAGTGCTTTTTTTCTGTTTTGTTTTTGTGTTTTGTTTTGGTTTTTTTAATTTTCCAGAGAAGTCAGAAGCAGCAGTCGGAATACGCGGCCAGCGAGGGTCATTTTCATCAGTCATTCTGCTCCGTATCTGGACAGATATAGAACCAGGTATCAAACTGAAGCAGACAAAAATTGCAGTGACTGTGCTTCCATATATAAGCAAAAAGTATAGAGATAGATGGATGTTCTTCCTGGATAAGCTTTTTTTTTACTTCCTTGTGAACCTGTTCACTGGCTTTTAGGACCTTTATGATTTTGTCTTCCACAAAGCCATAGCATTAAAGGACAGCTTATCTTTGAAAGAACCTCAGAAGATGAGGTGGTCAAATCTGCTGGAACAGGAGCAAGTGAGATCATATCGCTTGTAGTCTTGTCCAGTTGAGTTGTTAATAGGTGTTTTCAAAGGCTGGAGTTTCTGCTCCCTTCCTGAACAATTTTCCCAATGTCTGATTAACCTCGTTGTAGGGGAGGGGGGAATTTCCCAACATCTCATCAAAATTTCCAGTGTTGCAACTACTGCCTGTCAGCTGTAGGGTTGAGATCACTCTGGCTCCTCCTTTGCTGAACTTCCCTATCATGTCACTGAAAACAGCAATAACCCTGCCCTTCTTATCCTAAAACTGAAGAAATCCAACCTCTCAGCCTCTCCTTGTACAGCACTTGCTTCAGTCTTGTAACCATCTTGGAGACTCTCCACCAGATCCTCTCTAGTATGTGAGGATCTGGGATGAGCCCCAAACCAGACACAGTAATCCAGACATAGTCTTAATGGTATCAAGTAGAGGTGAAAAATCACTTCTATTGACTGTATAGATACACTTTTGCTAATACAGCCCAGTATGCAGCAGTAATTTTTGCAGAGGTGTCTTTACATTTTCTTCTGAGCAAAGTGCGGGGGGGGGGGGGGCAGGATCTAATTATATTACTATTCAGCTTTACACAATATTTATAATTTTCTTAAATTTTATCATATCTCTTTTCTCCTCCACATAATTTCTATGCTAAAGAATTCTGCTTTTAAAAGTATAAGTGCTGTTCCATATTTTTGACCATCACTGTTTACATACCCATTATTGTTCTATTACACTTTTTGAGATGGACGAAACAAAAACTACACACTAACAAAAATTATTCCAGATATGTTCATATCATTAGCATGTTTGCTCTTTTGCGCTAAAAGCTTTTACTTTTAATTTCTCACATTATCTGCATCTTTTTTAATCACTACTGTGTTTTCCCGTGATAGATTTTAAAATAATCACAAGATATTTGCCTTGTTTAGATTCCCCCCCTCACCCACCATGTGGATTTCACTGCATTTATCAACAAAAAAAATGTCTTGTCAAAATAACAAATTCCCTTTAGAAATGCTCTCCAGTTAAGTTTTAGTTTTAACTACCTTGAGTACTTTGGTTTCATGAGGAAACTCTGATCTGAGAGATACTAGCAAGGTAACACTTATGAAAATGCTGACTACCATAACCCAAGAAGAGATCCCTTAAAAATCTTCTTCCAACCCATTATTCTCCTCCTATTATTATTCTTGGGCCTTTGTTTTTCAAGTTAAAAAGGAAATTTTAGAGACCTTTTCAACATTTTTTTTTCTTTAATACAAGCATATCAAATACATACCTCCTAAATGCTATACAAATACCACATACCTCTTCCCCCCCCCCCTTTCAAAAAGTGATCTAACAATTTACAAGGCATGACTTCTACCCATGAAAGTCATATGGGCTCTTTGCTGGTACACAGCATTTTTCCATGCGCCCACTCTTTTTATTTTCTTCTCTTTTCTATACCCTGAATACTCACAGCTTTCCATGATCCTTCCCCACGTCCCCCTTTCCGCCCCTCAAGTAGTCTTGGTTCCTTTCATGACATACAAACTCACAATCTGCAACTAGCAAATACAGAAAAGTTGGCCAACGGAAGTCTATAGATATGGTTTTGGATCTGTTCCATATTGCTGCCTTTCCCCAAAAGCTTATTTTATATTCATCAGAAACTTAAAAAAAAATAAAAATGCAATTAGCACTGAGCTGAAGCTACCAGTCCCAACAGCGTTAACAGCCACTAACTACAGCTACTGGTAGCAGTCAATTTAGGATTCCTCCAGGAAATTGTCAGAAGCTTTAAGTGCAAAATATGTTGCAAGCAATCCCAAATTTCCCACCATGCCCGGCCCACAACAGATGCAACTAGGGGACGGACATCCCCTCCTTCCTCAGCTGATTCCCAAGCCAAAAATTATCCCCAAATGCAAAATCTGTAAAACTGCACTATGAAAGCAAAGTTTACCAACTGGATGATAGGAAAATTGAATAAACAAATGTGACCCCACACACACTCGAGTTTGAGTTACCCAAATACAGTTTCTCAAAATCAGCACTTAGAGGTAGGTTTGAACACATATAAGATGGCACACAGCCCGACCACTTCTGTCACATACAGTAATGCTACACAGATCGGTGGTTCCAACAGGAAGTTGCTTAACCAAGGATGGCAAAGCACTGCAGATACAGCGCTCCTGCAATAGCTGCCTCCGACCATCTCATGTGGGTAAGTAACCCTAACTTTCTCACAGTTGAAAGGTATTAAAGTACAGTACTTTATAAATACTGTGAGTAGGAACTCAAACTTCCAAGCTATTTACAGTTTCTACATCCACTGACAGCATTAGCACCATTCTCAAAACCCCCTCAAATAGACATAAGCAAACTTCCGACTTAGAAGAGGTATGGTGCTGATAGCTGCAAGAACAGACTATGAAGGAATATTTAGCATAGTTCTCTTAAGGGTTCCCTGTTTTTACAGCCTGGTCTACAGCGGAAAAGCAACCCAAAAACATAACCCAGAACAGGTTCCATGAAAGAACTGGGGGGGGGGGAAGGAAGGAGAGAAGTGCGCACTCATGCAGGTGTGTGTGGTTTCTCCGGTTCATAAGCATGCCATCTGCTTAATTTCTCCACACAGAGATGAAAAAAACCTCAGATTGATGAATGTGTAGCATGAGACTTTATTTCACATTGCAAATGCAACGCAACGTACCCTTGACCACCTTTAGGATACAAAATCACAAGTCTCTAATTTTATAGCCTAAGGAATGCAAAAACTTAGGCTTTTTTTTGTGTGTGTATATATATATATACACACACACACACATATATGCAATCCTACCTGTAGAAAATTACTTTTGTTTTTGGAGAAAAATATCTAAAAGTCAACTAGTAATACTGATCCAGCACAAGATATTCTGATAAGTAGGGTTATTAATGACATGAGAAACCAATAACACTTAGAAAGCTGATTCAGTTATAATAGTTTAAATGTTTGCTTGGTCTGATTCTAATAGCCTAAGTGTTTGCTAAGGGCTAACAGATTAGAGTTGCATACACAATATCAAAATTTAGTATCAGAGGAACTGGAATAAAAAAAGGTTGCCCATAGCACTTAAGCCAAGTAGCAGCATATAGTATTTCTTGGAAACTGAGAATGAAGTGCCACATCAGGTTATGATTCTATAATCTACTCAAGATATAGTCTAAAAATAGAAAAAATAATGCAACTCAAATCCAGTTCAGTGATAACAGATCAGTATTTTAAGAGGGAACGCCTTCCTGTATTCTAGTTTGAATAACTTCACGTAAGACATTAAAGAGTACAGATGAATATTGCTGTAACAGGACCTACCAGAAAAATAGTTACACTGCTTATAAAACAAAATGGCTGGGAAACACACAAGAGATCACTGTTTTCTGATGGTTCTCTTGATAGACTCCACCAAAACACAGGAAACTCACTGCCCTGAGACATTCCTTTTCTAGAATTACATTAAATAAAAATGTAAAATCAATATCCCCCCCCCCTTCACCTCCAGAACCAACATATGTCAGGTGATCAGGCACCTCACAGTACAAAGGACCTAGAATTAGTTTCTGTCTTTCTCAGGCAACAAGTTCTGGGTCACTCAGGAAAGAGGTAAAGGCTGCAAAGAGAATCTCTGAAAGACAGCAACATCTTTCTGCTGTGTCACAGTGCCCTGTACAGTGTACAGCTCAAGCATGTGTACGTTTCCTCTAAGTTCTGGGTCACTCAGGAAAGAGGTAAAGGCTGCAAAGAGAATCTCTGAAAGACAGCAACATCTTTCCGCTGTGTCACAGTGCCCTGTGTACATTTCCTCTAGTCTTCCATGTACTGAGAAAATATCAGGAAGCTTTTCAGAGAAAAGTTTGTAGTATATGTAGCATCAGAGAAGACACTGACTTGGGAGGTCTCTTGCCCTGTCAATTCAAGATGAGCAGAAAGGTGACAGTAAGTTTTATAGTCAGAGCTGTGGCTGCTGCAAAGCCTGTGGAGACTTAACTGCAACACTACTTTTATTAGACCTGCTGAATCACTCACTTTTTTGTTTCTTGGGATTTCAGGAAAGGTTTCAGAGCAGGACATACAAGTAGCTAAGATGTGTGCACACGCTCCACCATCTTATCTAGTCCATTTCAGTCTTTTCCTGACCAAAAGAGTGGAAGCACATCAACTCAGTCGAAGAAGGGCTGCATGACTAAAATAGCGTCCGTGTATCTTTCAATCTTTGAATGGGGCTCTTCAATCGAATCTGACTTTCTATCTGCTTGGGATGACTCAAGAGAGGGAAAAGTTCCTTAACAAAGGTAAAGTAGTAACGGAAATTACATTCTTCTGCTTTCTCATCTGAAATCCACAAACCTGTAAGTGGGAAAGTGATGATGTGTATCAAAGAGGAGAAAACAGAACAAAGTAAGGAAAACACAGACATTCTGGCAAAGAACTGGTAACAGAACAAAGACATCAAAACAAATTTTTAGCTAAAGAAGTTAAAGCAAGTTTTTCTACCTTTTTCTAAGCCCTTTTTCCCCAGTTGGGAGATCTGTTTAAATCCCGACTGCCACTATCAAAGCAGAATGACACGAGTAGAACTTAAGCACTTGTGGTATTCCCCTATTGCTACTGACAGACAGGTCTGGGTTTGCTCCCAAGCTGCAAGCAGGCTCCAGCTCCATTGTAATGGATCTATAGACCATAGCCTGATGAAGAACATTAGACATTTGAGTTTCAGAGAGTTCAACTCGGGGGTCATCCCAAACAATAGAGCATCAAAAACAGTCACTGCTGGAGAGAGCTTGCATACACAATAGCTGTTTTTAAGAAGCACCATTCAAAAGACTGACTAATTACTAAAATTTAAAACTGTTACAGCAAGCACAACATATTCTTCGAGCTTATGTTATTCCTACTTTCATTCTAACCCGAGCACCAGAATCAACTTGAAGTAAAAAAATCACAGTTCCAGAGGCAAGAACTGAATGCCCTTCTAAAATACCTTACTAAACCCACACCTCATTTTACCAAGTCTGCAAACACTGGCAAACAGTGCCTTCCAAACGCAGCAAGGCAGAACTGAAAACACAGAGTCTTCTCAGAAGAGTCAGACCTTTTTCCCTCCTCTTACAATTTTTCCCCTCTATCAAGAGGTCAACAGCTTTGAAATGATACTGACATTTAAAGTGTGTTCATTAAGTAACAACATTAATGCAAGCTTAAATAGAGGAATTGTTATCTCAAAGGCACTGTTTCGGGTCTCATTTTCACCTGTACTTAGAAATAAAGCGTCTTCATAATCAAGATGATTAAGATTTTTTTTAGCATCACTTTCATGGTAAAAGGTTAGTACCTGCACAATCTACACACACGTCAGCTAAATGCATCCAGTTAATTAAATTCAGTCCAAACTGTATTTAAAAACAATCCTCAAACTGAAACAATAATACCTAAAAACTTTCAAGTTGCAAGTCACTTTCACCTTATAGAGAACAATAAAAAGTTCTTCAGGCATTTTAAGTCCTGGATTTTTTTTTCCTTCAAGGATCTGAGAAAAATTAAGCTATTGTTGGAGTCATGTAAATACGAATATTTTCTATAAGGAAGAAAAATCCAAATTATTCCCATTTTAAAATGCACAAATTTCAAACCACATATTTTACCATATGCACATTTGAGCACTGCCTTGTACAGTTAAATGTGAACGAGAACATAATGAGCCTGTGATTTAATGTATTAAAGAAAATGGTGTGTTGCACATCATTCCTGACACACACTTGGCTCTCGAAGGAGATCAGTTTCCTCACTGCTGCAAGTAATCCCTTCCATTGAATTTAATGAATGGAATGCTCAAAATTTTTTCTTTCCCTTTTTGTTAATCTTTCAGAACAACAGACAGTAGGAGTCTAGAAGGAATATCGACAAAAACAAAAGAATAGTGTGATTTCATTTTTACTTTCCATGAACCCCCATTAGCAATCGTCCACTTGAAGTAATAGTAGAGCTAGGCACCGAACACATGCACAAAACCCCAATCAATTTGCTATTATACTTTTAATGTCTGCTAAACATACTCCCTCTAGACCTTAACTGAAGTAACCTTCCCTCAGGCAAAATTCAGACCTAACAGATGGGCCTTATACCATGCCCTTGAGGGTCAACAAGCACTACTTCAGTCTGATCAACAGGAGCTCATTTCAGAGCTACAGTACCTCCATCGAGAATGCTTAGCTTCCACTCCCCAGATGTTCAGTAGGTAAGCAAAGGACCCAGCTGATTTCAGCTAACACCAAGGGAAATGACTGTGACAGATCCTATCATAAAAAACCTCATCTTGCAAAGCATCAAATTAAAAAAAGAGCAGGGATTTCAGGGAGCATACATTGCGGTGTTGCTAAAACCAACACTACTGAGTAGCCCTCAAGCTACACACTACACTAATTCAAGTGAGGAATCTTCAGAAACAGTTTCTTCTAAAGTACACAGTGACAGCCCAGTCATAAAGCGTCAAATCCACAGAAGATCACCTCCAACTAGATGAAAAGCACAATTAACATTCAAGAATCCAAATACTACAAACCTCACTGGTAGTAGTTGAACACTTTAAGGATTTAAAAAAACAAACAAAAAACCTCAAAAACCCCAAACTTTCTTTAGCTTTTACTAGTCAGTGAAATACTCTGTCATTTCTGCATGGAGCTTCAGCTACGTTGTTCCAAACCATATGAGGGAAGCTTAAGAAAGTAAGCTGAACTGTAATGCTCAGACAAAACAAACTCAGAACAACAGAAACACTGTGAATGATAGTAATCTCTCACAGCAGCTTCAAGGGTTAAAACCTAGAATCCAACAGAAAAGCTTTTACCACATGGAAAACTAAATCACAACTAGGTACTAATCCCAAAAGAAAACAAACAGCAATTACAATCATTCAATTACAAACACCAAATCGAAACAGAACAAAAATTGAAAGAAAAAAAAACCCACACACAATAATGACATGCCTAGTCACATACCCCAGCATCTCATTATTTTAATTTCACTAGGAAAAGTCCAGATTGAAAACAAAAACTTCACAGGTTTCCCCATTACTCTATTCCTTTCCCACACAACGGGTAGAGAACTCTGGTGTACAGCTCCGGCCAATGGACTAGTTCCACAAAAACAGACCACCTAGCAGTTTTAGGTTTTTGAGGTAACCAAATTCAAAGTGATTTTACACTAACTACTTCCTAATGCAATCAATGGTCAAGCGAAGATAAATCCTCACAAAGCTCGAAAATTATCAAATCATCAACCCGGAGCTCCCATCATTGATAGGAAGCTCCTCCATCTGTCCTAGGAACTTTATTTATCTTTTTCATAGAATTTCCATCACTTCCAAACATGGGAGCCACTGTTTCCTTCTCCAAGAAGCACTACATGACTAACTTTTACATTTTTACATTCCACCCAGCAATATGAACTGGAGACCAAAGCTGTTAAAAACTGAAGCAGGACAAACATAATTTCTAAGAGCTAACAATTTCAATGGTACAACTGAACTTGATACAACTGATTAATAACAGAAATTGCTAAATTGGCTCCTAAATGAATGCAGAGGAAAAATAAATTCATATGTTTTTGTACTAAGATTTAACTTTTGCTGATGTTCAATGAATATTAACCAAACTTTAATGCCAATCTCTTTACAAAGTTAATATCATGCAATAAAATGTAGTGCTCAAGGCAACTACATACAGGTGTCCAAGCAGATTTAAATTAATCTTTGCTTTATGCTCTCCAAATGATCATGCAAATTTAAAAGAGAGATTAAAACAAAGCTTAAGAAAAATGAAGAGTCCACAAAAGATGAGCAACCACTATGAGCCAGTAAGAGTATAAATGTTTAAAATTTGCCTGATCTTTTTTGTTCCCCTCTCCATCTTTGGTGAATTTGGTATTTCATGATGCACCTACATTGGTAACAGATACACTCCTACTACTAAATTTCTATGATTTATCAATTTAATTCCCCAAATCAAACATTTACATTCCACAAGCAAAACAGTTCATCTTATTTTAATGGATGTAGTTTGATTGTGGCACGGAAATACCAGAATGCTTTAGAGCTCCGACAGTTTCTTTTCATCTGATCAGCAAGTAATCCAGAGAGAATCTTCAAAGTAGGCAGAAAATAACTTCAGCTACCTGCATCTCTAAGGGGTTTTTTTTATTATTATTTTCCCCAAGAAAACCATTTGCCTTTAATTTAAATAGAAAGCATCCAAAACAATTTCGTAACTGATAATGATCAGTTTCTGAATTCAGGAAAATCTACCACCAGTTAAGAAAAAAAAATAGCGTATGCGGATAAACCACCATCAAAACCAATTTCAAAAAACAACATCAAAATCAGAACAAAAACAGACTGCAGAACACTAAATGGCTGCCAAAAAGAAAGATAATTCTCATGGCAACAAGAAATTAGAATACCTGTATCAAAACAATAAGCCAGAACTACATGAAGTGAAAGACCACTAGTGTGTTTTAAAGGCAGTGCCTTCTGTTCATATCTGCTCTTGCAGCTCCTATCCACAAAGACCCCTGATATCAGACCACACAACTGACTCCATGGCTCTTCAGAGGCAAGAGAGGAAAAATAGGATAGGTAAAAATTGCGTATGTCAGCAAATTTACTTTGTGAAAGTGAGGGAGAACGAACCTAGTAAGAGTTGCACTAAAAAGTTAAGAGGCATAGTAAAGGAAAAGAGCAGCGTTTGGGGGTCTAGCATTTTCCAGAAGCACCTTCAGATTTTTGGTAAGTAAGTAAAAGCAACACTAAGGTAACTTCTAGACAAAGAAAAAAGACCACGATTTCCAGGATTGCATGACTTAAGAGAGCACCCACTCACTCGGAAGCACTTGTGCTTCTGAATCACTTGGGTATTTTTTTATAAATCAAATCTATGCTTTACACAGATTAAGTTATTCTAACAAAAACTTCTCAAAATGAACAACATTCAAAAAAAGTATTCATAAATCAATCTTAAAAACAAGTTTGCAAAACTCTTTATTGAATATCTATACAGTTATGTGACTACTAAGAAATCAACGTAGTGGAAAATAAAACAGTCAAGGGAGAGAATTTTGTACTGTGTGACAAGTGATAACAGTAAAAAACTTGTTTTGAAATTCTTTTTGAAGCATCAGTTTATTTTAGAGTAAAGCTATGTCTAGATTAGGTATAAATACCTAGAAAAGAGAGCAACACTGCGAACACTTCAGATTGATAATATAAAACCAAGGGAAAATAGAAGAGCTCTTCAAGATAGAGAAATTGAAGGAACTTAAAATAACAAACGTGCAGGAAACAAAACAAGACTGAGAAAGTGTGTTATGAATCACCACCTCTCTAGAGCTGTTTCCACTCTCCTGGATCACTAACTTTGATTATTTATATTGTTAGCCCTAGAATAGTTGGGCTGATACTTACATAACACAAACCCAGGTTATTGCTGGATTTATAGCATACAGAGCAACAGATAACACAATAAAGAAACTTGGAATGCCAAAATACCAGAAGAGCAGTAAGAGAGTAGAGCAGTTCAAACGTGCATGCCTTGTGATACACCAGCACAAAGACTACAGCTGCAAAAGGATTACACAAATCAAGAAACTGTAAGTGGTTCTGCCTTAAAGATACAAATAAAATTGACTTTCATTTCTGGAAACCACATCATCTTCAACTTGATAACCTCCTTGGAAAGTTAGAGAACAGCAACAAATACTTCACAATTTTTAATTTTTACTGATAAAACAGAATGTTTACTAATACAGCTTGAGAAGCACAGAATAAACACATTCAGTCATTAAAGAACTGCCAGAATCAAAATTTTCTTTTTGAACTGTGCTTTCCATTCTAAGAACCGTAACCAATATGAAGTAGTCGAATCAGCACTGGAATTCAACAGCCTTCAGGTACGATATCAAGGAAATTTCACCCACTCTAACTATTACCCTCCCCTTCTCTCCTCCTCAGGATACCTTCCCTCACCCTCAGCCTCACCCCCAGAACACAAAACTCAGAAAACAATGCAAAAGTCCCAGAGGAAACCTAAAAAAACCCTTCAGTTTCAGTTGCCATCATGTTAGGTGCAACACAGAGAATAAAAACACATAGATATGAATAGGCAGAGCTGCTACTTTACAGAATGCTATCCTATCTCAGTGAATAGTTGCTACTTCAAGAACTAACCAGGCATCAAAAGCAGAGAAACCAGCAAAGTAAAAGTCCACTAATTGACTCAATTCATAACAGGAAGGTCATAAATCAAGGTCTGATTCTTGTTCTGCTGGACACTGAATTAACCACTACTTGTGCAAACTGTCTAATCTACAACTTGCATGCAAGTTAGCCTAAGGAAGTCTATTTAGAGACATGCCAAAAGTAGTTTTATTTCAAATGAAAAAAAAAGTGTTTACATTTGTTTACTGTGTATATAATGAAGATATTTTCTTTGCACCTTTAAGGTTTTTATATTTAGAATCTAGGTTATGATTGCAGCACAATAAACTATAATGATCAAAATAAGGATTTCACTAGTTCCTCTGCAAAACTGCAGTAATTTTTACAAATGCTGCATAGAAGAACATTAATCTTAAAGTCGAGCTTCTTTATCTAATATTCTTATTTAGGTAAAGTATACTTAATAAATGATACTACCACTATATGTGCCAATAATCTTGTCTTTTACAAGTCTCTCAACTCAAACAATTCAGGTTCATTTTACTCCCTCCAGCACTACACAAGCTATTTGAATTACAGCACTCTTCTTCAGCACATCAGGATGACAACAGGACTTTCAAGATCATAACAAATCTTTTGCTTTTCTATCACTATCAAATATCTTTGAATATACCTTAAGTAACCCTCTATTAAAGAAAGTATCCATTAAACATTAGCAACTGAAGTTTAGCCAAAGACACTTAAGCTGTTAAATTCTAGTATAGAGAAGAAAATTAGATATGGGAAAAGAAATCCCAGGTTTTGGGGGTTTCTCGTGGGTTTTTTGGTTTTGGTTGGGTGATTTGTTTCGGTTTTGGTTTTTTTCATTTTACAATCATGAAGGAAAAAAGTACACAAGTATCTTGAGTGAGAGGCTTCAAATTTTTTCCCCCAATTATTTTTTGTTCTTTAGTTTTGCAAAATCACAATCTAAGAATTGTAAACACTATCTTAGCACATCACAGAACCAATGATAAATACCAAGCATAACATGGAATATTTATATTTCATTTTCTAAAATGAATTTGTTTGAAGACGTTCATATTCTAAATATGAACAAGTCCGGACAGAATGCATATAACATTAAAAAAAGGCACCGGTTATACAGATAGACAACAAAACAAAGAAACCTCTACCTCAAAGAATTTTCCAAAACTACCACTTTTGGTTTTCTGCAAGTCACACTACCGTATCTTTTTTAATAGCAACTGGGAGAGTGGCTAAGACTGTTCAGACAAAGGGGTTCCTTACTCTCTTCTGTTCCCTTCTTCTGCACAAGTTAACTGGAGATTACATTCCCACCTGTTTCAAGGATTCCCTGCAACTACTTGGCTCCTTTATGGCAGAGATCAATTTCTCACTTCCTTTGGGTTAAGCTCTCGCTTTTTCCTCAGGCTATTAGACATATTTCATTCCCTATGGTATCAAAAGTTTTCTGTGCATATCTCATGTCTCCCTCTTACCAGAAACCTCTATTCCCATCTCAAATGCTCCATACACTCCCTTCTATGCCACATCCTAATTCTCCTACCCAATAACAGATTGCTCTACGACTACTCCAACACAATGGGTTCTAGGTGTACTTCGTACTGCTGTCTTCTATCTTGGCTCTGCATAGTGCTCATTCCCCCACCATTATACTTCAATTGGATAGTGTTTTTCAAAAGAGATGTAAATATATTAAAGCTATTGGAAAGCTGTGCAAATCTGAGTAAGAGTGGCTACGGTAGAACATTTCCACTGCATCATCCAGAAAAGTTAGTTTTATCTGTGACCAGAAATGCATGATGTCACATCTCTGCCAAATGGGTGTTCAGGCTGCACATAACATCCAGCTTAATGTAACTGGAAAGTGGAAAGGGGGGGATGGGGTGGGTGAAGATCGAGACAGTTCTTTCCACCACTGCCTAGGAAATTCCCTGAAACAGCCCACCAATCAAATCTCACATTCAGAAGTTACCAGACTTAATGGCATCACAAATTTAAACAAAATGCACATAGACCTGTGTGGATGTACAAATCCAAATTAAAAGCAATACCATTTATCTCTTACCCTGAAAAGGAAAATGTTTTTCTCAAAATCTATGAAGTATATTTACATCTTATTACAGTAACAGCTCTTTATACCAAGCTCTTTCATCTAGTTCACAAAAAGACCTCGTGTTAACCACTCAATTATACCAACTAACAGCTTCAGTAATAAAGATACTCGCCACACAAAATATCTGGGCTGTTTTGTCTTCCCATCAGAAGCTATTTTCTTCAGTCCCAGAAAGGCCTGAAAATAACCATTACAGAAACAAGGGGTTTATTTTGCAATTTGAAAGCAAGTAACAACAGCAACAATAAATATAGTCAGAAACACTGAAAATATAATTTTCAGCAGAATTTTGGAAACTCAGGTAATCTTCTATATAGCCCACTCTGACACATCAATATTACACACATTCTAAAAAAAAAAATTTAACGACTTAACCACCTTGTCATAAGTGCTAATGAATGATTCTTCACTTCCTGGATAGGAAGAAGTGAGACTATGCAGCAAACAGAGGCCTGAAGCAGTTTTTAATCTGGTCACATGGATACATGAAGCATACCTATCAGCACCATACGCCTTCCTCGTTATATTTCAGATTTACTATTCTGCCTTCATGAACATCACTTGTAAACTTCACATGCCACTGCCAAACCAATCTTAAGCTCTTAAAAGTGGAGAATTTTCAAAAGCTAGGTAAAATAAAGACTGTATTTAAACCTTTAAATAACCAATATTTTAAAATCAGCATACATATTGAAGGTTGAGAAGGCCTTCACTTTAAACAAGATTAAAAAAAAAGCCTAGATCCTTGATTTTTCACGTCTAAATCTCTTACCTTCAACCTGTTAGTTTCACACTGCCTCATCTCACTCAATAAAATGAACAAACCTGATAATCTGAAGCACAAAAACTTTTCTGAAACATCTCTTTTCAAAACTGCTCACCTAATGCAAAGCAACAGCATAATAATATTCCTGGAAGTATTCTACAGGCCTAATATAGTTAAGACAGCTAAAAGCTTCCTTGAGTATTGTTGAGTATTCGTTCAGTCAGTCTCTCCTAATAACTGAGTCTGTTGGTGAATAACAGTAAACCTGAAAAGGTTAAAAAAAAAAAAAGCAAGAAAAAAAAAGCCTTACAGGTTCCATGAAAATTGCCCACTCTGTGAAAAAGATGGACATTAATTAGTGCTGTGCTCGAGGGAAAGATCACCACATAGGTCCAGCGACAACCTGTTACATTTGGCCTACCAGCTAGTCAATCAGCACTTATATACCAGTCAGCAAAATAGCTGATTATCTCCAGCGAAAACGTATTTTTTCAGTGCCTCTTGCTTAGTCCATAAGAGGAGGGAGTAAAGGATAAAGTGCTAAAGAAGGGAAAGGATGATGCAAGAATGGAAGACCAGGGGTAACTTCTAGGTGAGAGTACAAAGACACACGACAAATTCACAAGGGTGAACAAAAAAGCCCTTCATATAGCCTTACTACTTATATTTCTGCTAAACATCTTATTACAATTGCAAGATTGACCACTGTTCTCTAAATGAAATAAAATCTGATAACGAAACTATTTAAGATTTAAACATACTTCCATAATAAACTTTCCAGTAAACAATATTTAAATGATTTCAGTAATCTAACACTAAGTGTTTGTAAGTAAATATTGTTGTTCAGCAATAACACATTACTGCGCTGCAGACGCATCTTCACTGCATTCAGATCAGCTGATTTATACCCAAATCCATGCATCTGCTTACATCTAGCTTCAGTAGCTGTGGCCCAATACTAAACTCGGTAACTGTGTTTATAGTTAACTGAACCATTGTTTTTTTCTTTTAAAGTCATATCAAATGCTCCTCAGCATTGTAATAAAACTAGCTACTCCAGAGAACTCTGGAAAAACACATCCATCCTTTCAGCAAATGTCTGAAGTTAGGCAAAGGCACAAGAAAATTACCAGCATTCACATGCTGATAATAGTCTTTGTTCTAACTGTAAATCTGAAGGATAACTATGCTTGAATGCAGCCTATTATTATTGAGCCAGCTGACCCAAACTTGCTCAAAAGTTATAGACAAACTTCATTACATTTGTGGGAACCTAGCACAATTCCCAGGAAAAACCTGGAATGACTACAGATTAATGAGATACCTACCAGTCCTAGAGTTACTGCACTCGACTCTCATTATTAATACCATTGAGATGAAAATGCCACCTGGTTATCCTAGGTATCAGTTTGGGGATTGCTTTTTGGTTTCTGGGTTTTCTTGTGTTGTTATAAATACTTATAAATTTCCTACAGTAATGCCCCAAGTTATTTATTCTATTAGCAGATACTCTCAAAATACATTCAAAATGTTAGTAACAGAAGTCGCTGAACAGTAGTTATATTGTGATCCTATGCAAGATTTTCCTGTTCAGTTGTTTTATTTATAGTTTATTTTAAATTTGATACCACTAAACCAAAAATGAAGGAGATAACACATTGATAGTTGTGGAGAATGGTAAAGACTGTACTCACGAAAACAGGAATTTGATCACTCATGGAATTCAGGCCCTCTCAACACACCCTCTTATTTATTCAAATTTTCTAAAGAGGAAACAAGAAAAAAAAAAAAATCCCAAGCCTAGGGGCATGACCTGAATGTTACCAAACCTGCCTATAGCAGGAGAATCGTAACCAAGTATATATCCTTCTATCATTTAACCCAGGGACTGTAAATTCAAGTATATTAGTTCAATCTCTCTCTTTCCTTGTCTTTTTCCCCCAGGTAATCTTACTCTACAACACACTGTGAGATTAGACACCAAGTTCCTCAGGACTTCAGAGACACAGGTAGTCAGCAAAGGTCATGAAGTACTGTGCAATATACTTTTTCATATAAAACATCACTTAATAGATAGAATATCATTCTCTGTTACAGAACTTACATTTTAATGCAGAGGTGACCAAATCAATGAATGATTAAGTCTCTAAGGATTTTAATATATCATCGTAAACCTGCACCAAGAAATCCACCAATAAGTCTAAACTGTTCCCAGCTCTTCCTCTGTATTTCATCATCCCACTGCAGTTTTCATATAAAACATCACTTAATAGATAGAATATCATTCTCTGTTACAGAACTTACATTTTAATGCAGAGGTGACCAAATCAATGAATGATTAAGTCTCTAAGGATTTTAATATATCATCGTAAACCTGCACCAAGAAATCCACCAATAAGTCTAAACTGTTCCCAGCTCTTCCTCCGTATTTCATCATCCCACTGCACATACTCTTTAGCTCCTCAGCATATCTCCTACTGTTTGCAACACTCTGCTTGTCTGTCTGATCACCTAAAAGGCACAAGATGATGTTGCAGCTGGTTTACAAGCCACAGCAATCATTTGGATCACTAGGTCAAGCAAGTGACTTGCTGAACTACATGTAGCAAAAATAATAAAGCATTCTACCATGCCGCAGCAAGGAGTGCACACAAAATGAAGTTTTTGATCACCAGGAATAACAAAATGGCACTCTTGGTAGCATTGCTGTTTTCCTCCCCAACTCAACAAGCAGGCTTTGAAATTACAGCACAAAATTCCCTCTCAGCACCCCAAGTTTTCAGCCTGGCAGTTCAAGATAAAACTTTGAAAAGATTAAAAACAAGGCGCAGCCCTTATTTAAACCACTAAACGCAACGAGTTCCACTCCTGCAACTGAGTATGTACCAATGGTACCGGAAAGGAGCAATGATGAGTGCACACATAAGATTTAACTGTGTGACTACAGCAAGAGGACCATGAGAACAATGACAGAGAAAGAAAGTAGCACACTAGCTCTGGAGTGCACAAGCAAGGCATAATGACACTATACTTCCAGAAAAACCCTGTAAGTTATTTCTGTTGTTTCCTCAACCCACAAACTGACATGCTCTTAGATAAGATCAGCATTAGATTTAGATTTTAATTTGATGAAAATCAAGAAACTATTATCTTAAAACTCCGTAGGTACCTGTTGTTTTTCCAGAAGTCTACTCCCATATTTATGGGATTTCATGTAAAACCTCAGCTCTTGAAAAAAACAAAACAAAACACACAACCCCCCAACACCCACCCCCCCTTTCCATCTTGCACAAGTTTGGAAGAAAGATGTGACTCCTATGAGTCTCAAAACTCAGATGGAAACCAAAGAACTGAATTTTTTTTCTCACACCTTAAGACTTTTCAGCCAATTACACGGTTTTGGGGAACTGACTCATGAGGGTCAGTTTGTTTTTAACACTTGAGGTTAGATCTAGCGATGCCCCACTTCTGAAACACGGGTATTTGTATAGCTACACAGAATTTGATCTAACATGTTTTCAAAGTACATTTCTGGACCAAACCACGTAGTTCTTCGCACTTAACAATGAAACTATCTTAAAAAAGCACAAACAAAATTGTAATTGTTACTTGACTGTAACTCTAACAGGGAAGTCTGATACTTTGTAACGCAAAACTGAAATGAAAAAAATAGCACAAGTTTCTTAAACTATTAGAAAGGACTAATTAGCAAAGGGACCTACAGTATTTTAAAACTGTTATCTCCATTTTTCATCCTATTTTCAGTTTGCCAATTAAACCATCGTACACAACATCCAAGAAAGCTACTACATAAGCCATGTTCTTTGAAATGCTTGACTGGGTAGGCTAAACCAGACCTGAAAAGTAGAATTCAACCATGTGTGAGAATTTGTTTGTGCCTTTCCACAAGAATCAAGCTAAAGTCTTGGTAAAATGAGATGCATCCCTTTAACATACAAAAGCCCAAGAAATAATCTTTACATTTACTATTACAGAACTCATCCAAAGATGACTTTGAGCCTCATATTACTAAGCCTTTCTTAATACCGTGCATGCTTATTACTTCTGCACGCTTAATACGGAAAGGCTGGCCTCCTTATTATTTCAGTAAACTAGATTATTTTTTTTTCCCTTATGCTTTAAGAAGTTACCACTCAGTTTTCTGCCTGTAGTGCAGAGACCCTGGTGCGGGTGCAGGTAAAACCAGACCCACAGATCATTTCCCACCCTGAAGGGATGGTACACCCCGCCTGTGCGTTAGTGCAATATGCAACCCTAAAGAACCCCAAAAGCACCATCTGAAAAAGAGTCAGCAGCTTCTGAGGAAGGCGGCAACCAAATATCGCAACCCGAACAGGCAGAGCCCCGTGCTCAGATACCACCGACGACCGCCCCAGGGCTCTCCGTAAAACGCCTAACGGTGATGGCTGTAGCTCCAGCAGCCCCCACGCAGGCTGCCGCCCGGTGCCGGGCCACGGGAGAGGAGCTCCCCCTCCTCCCGTAAGCAGCGGGCAGGCCTTCGGAGGGGGCCT
>NW_009620399.1:0-3505 GCF_000690535.1 Cariama cristata | reverse complement strand
GGGGAAGTGTGAAAAACAGCACTATGAATATCAAGGTGAGAGAAGGAGAGGGATAAGATGCTCCAGGCAGTGGAGCAGACATTCCCCTGCAGCCAGTGGAAAACCCATGCTGGAGTAGGCTTATCATAAAGGAAATGCAGCCCATGAGAAGAACACATGCTGGAGGAGAGGAAAAGTGAGGAGGAAGGAGTGGCAGAGAAGAGCTGTTAGGGGTTGACATCCTCCCCGCCATTCCCCATTCTCCTGTGCTGCTTCGCAGTGTGATGGTGGGGAAGGGTAGAGGAGCCAAGAGTGAAGTGGGTGTGGGTAAAGGGGGATAAAAAGGTATTGGTTTAATATTTGGTTTTGTCTCTTACTACCCAAATCTACTTTAATTGGCAAGAAATTAAATCTTCCCCAAGTCAGTAACTGGTAAGAAACCTCCCTGTCTTTATCTCAACCTGCCAGCTTTCTCAGATGATTTTCTCCCCGTCTCACAGAGAAGCAGTAGTGACTGAGCAGCTGGGTGGGAGCTTGTCCCCTAGCCAAGGCTGTCCCACTCAGTGGTGAAATTAAATGTAGGGATATCACCTATATGACACTATAGCAATTATTCTAAAACAAGACATGACTTACCCCCTTGGCAATGTCTGTAACTTTGTTGTAAGTCCCACTTTAGGAGAATGAATCAAGTTTGTAAAATCTGTTTGTTTCACTTTTAAATATAAAACACACCTAAACCTTTATGAGTGAAGGTAACTGAACACAAAATTAATTCCAGAAGGTTTAAGTATCGTACTTTGAGTTAATTGTTTTCACAAATAGCTGCATTGGTACTGTACATAATAGGATCAAGAAGAGCCCTGTGCATCCAAAAGCTGCTCCTTTTTACCAACTGTAACAGGTAGCCTAATATCACAACCAAAATGCAACATAACCTTGTATTGCTCTTAATTAACAATTAGTATGTAACAGCATATTACCTCTATGAATTTTGTGTCTCAAGATTTCCTTTACCTGTGTTTTTTCAAGTCTGCCTTAGCAAAAACTATGAATACTTTCTACAGTGGTAAATATTTTTATGATGGCAGTATTCAAAGATCTATGTGGCAAAGGCACTTGAATCCATTACTTATACTTTCCAACAAGGAAAACTGATATGAAAGATCTGAATACTTCTGTGACCAAACTAATCAGAAAACACATATTCCCAATGTAAGCATATTATTTCCAAGAATATTAGGTACAGAAAAAACAAAAAACAAAAAACCTAACAACCCCCCCAAAAAACCAAAATACAACACCCCCCACACACACACACACACATTAATAAGGAAGGAGAAAGCAAAATTTCCTTTGAAATTCTGAACATGAGATAAGGTAGCAAACTTTTTAGAGATATTTTAGGAAAGAAAGGAAAAATATTTTATGTCCCTTCCATTAGGTATTCTTAAATATTTTTGTGAATTAGGCCTGTAACCCAACTGTGAAATGATACTGAGTTCTAATACGAAGTCCTTGATTAATATCTTAAGCATGAGATACTGTATATGCAGCACAGGACATCTGACAGCTAATTGCCAAAAAAGCATTTCAGCCTTACCCATCTAAAATTAGTCATCTATATCTCTTCTACATATACAGGCTCCCTTTTTATCCAGTCCAAAGACTTCTTCCAGACAATTCCCACCACTCTCAAAAACTAGTTTTTGAAGAATATTGATTACTTGGTGTCAATTTCTTTCCATTGACCATAGGAGGAGCTAGATGTCCAGTTTACAACTTGACAACAACTTGGACAACTGAGTTGGGTGAGATAATTCCTACCCAGGCTAATCAGAGTCAACCAATTTCTAGAGAAATAGTATCTCCTCTTTGCCAGAGGGAAGCTAATGCAAGGTCAACTTTGTAATGTTTAGGGTTGGTTAGGTTTCTTTTTTCTTCGCTTTTGTTTTCTTTGCTTTCCTTTTACAGTGTCCCCTTTATCTTTAATAACTTTTGATTTAAACCACATCACAAAACTATTTCCACAGCCCTCCAAAGGAAAAAGCACAGAATAAGCACCAACACAAAGTTTGGAAGGTTTACTAGGATTTTAAAAGCCAATCTTTGTAGAAAATTGTTAGCCTACAGGCAGTGGTGCAAACTCTAAAACTACTTTGTAGTTTACCTTATTGACTTCTATATTTTTGTTTGATTTGGACCTTTAGAGGGGATATTCTAGTTAATGGGTACATTCTGAGACCGTAGGTTAGACTCATTCGTTACTTCAACCAGGTTAACGCCAGAGGGAATGCACTTCAACCAGAGTGTCATAAGTGGTGAAATGATGACACCTATTCATTTCCTTTGTTGCAGAGTAAAAATAAGTCTATTTTAAAATGTAAACAGCATACATACTGAACTTTGAAATCAGAACTCAGAAAAAAGATCTCCCATTTAACAAACTACAGTACATAAGCTTATTTCATAGGACTAAAGAGTAATTTCACAGCCCACCCAAGCAATAAGGAACCACAGTGAAAATGTGAAAATTAGCAGTAAAACACCAGGGTGTTTATCTATAGTGTAAAATATCCCCCCAAAATTTTCACCTTTTATCTTTGACCACCCAGGAAGTGGCTTTAATTAATTTCGATTGAAGCCTCAGGTAATAAGGGAATAAGTATATATTTTGCAAAAGATACTGCACTCTAAAATTTTTGTTGTAGACTTTTGTCATGTGTGACCGTGAAAAAAGTTGTTTATAAAACAGTAACTCTGAAAAACTCTAATTAGAAAGCATGTACACTGAAAAGATATCTGTTTATGTATTGAATTCCACCATGTGTATCAAAAAAGCATCTTTCTTCAGAGTAGCCTTCTCAAGAAGTGAGTCTTGATCCTCTGTGGTGTTTTACCTTGAGTAATCATTTACACTCCTGCAAAGACAATGGAAATCACTGCTAAATCAGATCGTCCTCTCAAACAAGACAGCAGTCAAATAAGGCAGCAACTGTTATCATAGCTGCTGTGAAGTTAATAGCACTGTGACAACTTGTGTGAGCAGAAGATCTGCTCCTGAGACTACTTCAGCCACTTTGCACAGGTGTGCCTAACTTTGCAGAGCAAAGAAGAGTTGGATGGTAATCAAACAGACTGAGACTGGCAAGCACCAGAACCTCATGGAAAGGCTGCTCAGATAGAGCACTTCAACACATTTCACTACAGGGTAGTTTTGCAGAAGAGGGAATAGGTATTCGTTCATGAAGGGCTCAACACTATGTCAAGTGCTAGTATCAACATCTGCCCACCATGATGCACTGTTCTCAAGGTTTAAGGCTGGGCAGGCACTGTAAGCGGATGGCAGAAGCTCTCCATTAACCACTCCCTCCCACCTGGGACGGTAAGGAAAGCAGAAAAAGGAGAGAGACTTATGGGCTGGAAATTAAAATGACTTTAATAAAACATTAATAATGGAAAAAAGTATAATAATGTTAATAATATTAATAATAGATATAAAAGGAAAAGTATACAAAACCAATAC
>NW_009620398.1:14064-14334 GCF_000690535.1 Cariama cristata | reverse complement strand
TCCCCACTTGGACACAAACCCATTGACCGCAACTCTTCAAGTGCGATGCCCCAGCCAATTCCTTATCCACTGAGTGGTCTATCCATCAAATCCATGTGTCTCCAATTTAGAGACAAGGATGTTGTACGGGACAGTGTCAAATGCTTTTGTCCTGGTTTGGCTGAAACAGAACTATTTATGCATGCCTGTGTTTGTTCCTTCCTTAAGTCTTTTTTAGTAACCGCCCTGTCTGGAGCTGACTGCAGGTTTCAGGCGGTGCTCCCTTTCAGA
>NW_009620398.1:13187-13962 GCF_000690535.1 Cariama cristata | reverse complement strand
CCTTTCCCTCAGGGCCGGCATCCGGGTGGGACCCTGCTCGCCCTCCTGCCTCCGACCCTGACCGTGCACCCCCAGTCTGGTTCCCGCCTGCTGTGCAGTCGATTTCTGTGAGGTTCGGGTGCCTGCCCTGTCCTGTGAGCACTGCAAGCTGCTGCTGCGCAACACACGGTCCCGCGGTCATCATCGGGAGAACGGTATTGTTTTTGTATATTTCTATTTATATTATTCGTAGTATTAGCTTTAGTATTATTTATACTATTTTTCACTGTTTTTCTTTTATTGAAGTTTGTTTTAAATTCCAACCCACCAGTCTCTCTCCCTTTTCTCCTCTCCTTCCCCCTCTGCGAAGGGACGGGGTTAACAGAGAGCATCTGCCACCCGCTTTAAGCTCCGGCCCAGCCTTAAACAGTGACAGATTTTTGGTCCATCCATCAAATCCATGTGTCTCCAATTTAGAGACAAGGATGTTTTGTGGGACAGTGTCAAATGCTTTGCACAAGTACAGGTCCAGGTAGATGACGTCTGTTGCTCTTCCCTTATCCACCAATGCTGTGACACCATTGTAGAAGGCCACCAAATTTGTCAGGCTTGATTTTCCGTTAGTGAATCCATGCTGGCTGTCACAAATCACCTCCTTTATTTCCCATGTGCCTTAGCATAGTTTCCAGGAGGATCTGCTCCATGATCTTGCTGGGCACAAAGGTGATACTCACTGGTCTGTAGTTCCCAGGTCTTCCTTTTTTCTTGTTTTTAAAAATAGGAGGTATGTTCTTTT
>NW_009620398.1:12148-12491 GCF_000690535.1 Cariama cristata | reverse complement strand
TGAGAAGGAAGTTATCATCAACACATTCCAGGAACCTGCTGGATTGCTTATGCCCTGCTGTATTGTCCTTCCAACAGATATCAGAGTGGTTGAAGTCTCCAATGAGGATCATGACTTGGGAATGTGAGGTGGCTCTTATATGTCTATAGAGCACCTCGTGTGCTCACTCTTCCTGGTCAAGTGACCAGTTGCAGACCCCTGCTATAATCTCACCTGTCCCTGCCTTCCCTTTAATCATGATCCGTAAGCTCTCGGTAAACTCCTCACCCATCCCCAGGCAGAGCTCCAGGCACTCCAGCTGGTCATTGACATAGAGGGCAACACCCCTTCCTCTGCTCCCCCG
>NW_009620398.1:11245-11959 GCF_000690535.1 Cariama cristata | reverse complement strand
GTGGCTGTGATTCCTTTGTAGTGCTCTTCAGTTGTTGACGTGTCATCCCTCTCTGGGTTCTGGGCATCTATTGCCGACCTCAAACGGGTAGGAGTGGAGTGGATTGAGGTTCCCCCTCCCCCAGCAACTTTAGTTTAAAGCCCTCTTCAACAGCTTCGCAAGCCTATGACTGAAGATGCTCTTGCCCTTCTCTGACAGATGCACCCCATCAGCCCCCAGCAGACCAGGCTTCTCAAAATGATTCCCACGGTCCAAATAGCCAAACCTCTTGCTGTGTCACCAGTCCCTTAACCATTTATTGATTTGCCAAATTCGACTGGCCCTTTCAACCCCCTTACCCTTGACTGGGAGGACTGATGAAAAAACTACCTGTGCTCCACAATCCCTTACCACCACTCCCCGGGCTCTGTAATCATTCTTGATACCCCTCAGTCTGCTCTTGGTTGAGTCATTGGTGCCCATGTGAAACAACAGCAGCGGATAATAGTCAGTGGATTGTACAAGGCTTGGTATTCTCTTGGTGAAATGTCTGATACGAGCCCCTGATAAGCAGCACATCTCTCTGGAGAGTGTGTCAGTCAGCAAATGAGTGCCTCTGCACCTCTCAGGAGAGAGTCGCCTACTACTATCACCCATTGCCTTTTCTTAGTTGTGCTGGTTTTTATATGGGGGGCAGATGGGGCTGCCTTACTTGGCTCCAGCAGCTCTCCTGAT
>NW_009620398.1:0-10836 GCF_000690535.1 Cariama cristata | reverse complement strand
GTGTCTGGCGGGGTGGAGGCGTCGGCCACTGCCGGGGTAGATGGTACAGACCCCCCAGCTGGAGCTGCAACCTTTGCTCTCAGATGAGTACCCACCATTCTGCCTTGAAAGTCAGGTAGGATGAGTGCCCTTGACCTGTGCAGATGGCTACAGACCGGTGCCCGGTTACTGGGTTAAGTGGACTTCAGGTTCCTCCACTCAGCCAGTGGAGTGTCCCTCCTTCAAAGGGGTGCCCTCCCTGCATGTCCTTTCATGCAAACTGCCACACCATGCCCTGACTGACACGTCACGCTCTGTTCACAGCACTCCTGGTCGCTAGCACTCCAGAGGGCTGCTTTTCGTGGGAGTAGGGGACCACCGCCATTACTCCTCGCCCCACCTACTCTTTGGCAACCACTCTCGTGAGAGCTGCCAGCTCCTGGATGGTCTCTGCACTCCCTTGGGGTTTCCCTGGCTCAGGCAACCCTGCCCGTATGCCGCGATCCCCTGCTCCTCTGTGCAACGTGTCTGCACTGGAGCTGTTTGCCTTGGAGAGTGACCATTGGTGACAGTTTCAATGCATTTAAATCTGCTGTCATTACTCCTCGCCCCACCTACGCATCGTCAGCCACCCTCGTGAGAGCTGCCTGGAACCGTTCACCTTGGCAAGTGCATGAGACCAAGTATGTTCATGACTATATGTGCTGTAATGAAGTTATTCTAAAATTACACTAATAAGAAATACTGTTTTAAAAATATTTGAGTGGAGATTCCAGTACTCAGTGTTCAGGCAGTGTAGTGACTGGGTTTCCCAAACAAAACATGACTAATTACCTTGTATATATACCTTACTGTAATTTTCAACTGTTTTCCACAAAAGATCCATATTTCCATTACTGGAAAGGATAGATCTCCTCAGAAAATGAACTTGAAGTGTGCTTTCAAAGAAACTGTTTTTTACAGACTTTGCACTCTTTGTTGCAAAAGTCTCAAGGTGAAGGAAACAATTCCTGGTCAACTGTATTTTATTACAGGTTTTCCTGTACTAGATGATGCATTCCTTAGGGCAACTGCTTTCTGTATGTCTCTGTAAAATCTTATGTTTATGTCACTCTTTTAATTCATTCAGAGATACATATTGGCTCTTGGTCTCTGCTTTGTGTTGATTTTTCTGAAGCAAGGAAAGTTTTGCAAGATCTCATGTTCAAACTTTGTGGAGCCTGGAGAAATTTCAGGAGATAAGTGTTTTTCAGGTTTGTGCTATAATAAGTGACTTGTACTGTGAGGGAAAAGGAAGTGGTCGAGAAATTAATTTTTTATATTTGTTCTTTTGGAAAGGGTGATGATTTCCTGTACGTCAGCAATGGTTGGAATTTTTAACATACATGAGAGGTATGGGTAACAACTCAGTAAAATTACTTCTACATACAACTTCTCTTTTCTAGATGCATAGGCTATACTATGGCTCAGATCTTGAAGGTGTTAGAAGCTTCTCTTCTTGATTTCTGATAGAAACTCTTAATTTCCTGTAATTCTTGTCCTAAATTCTGTTTGTTTCACAGAAATTCCAAACTAGTCTGTCCTTTGCCCTTTACCTCTCAGTCTGTTTCACATCTCTCTTAATCCCCAAGATGAAGAAAAAAACCTTTATTATCTGATTTTATTTTATTTTTTTCTAACTAATAGAATTAGAATGATGTTGTGGAAGAATTAGCTAAGTGTAAAATTATGAAGACACTGAGAATTTGAAAGATCCAAGGAAACAAACAAACAAACACAATCTTTCAAGAAATTGTTAGACGGACCAGCATTTTGGTTGTGATAGTTTTTCATGGTGAAATGAAAAATGCTTAACTTTAATTAGAGACAGTTATTTTCAAACTCAAGCCGCTGAGACTGTCAGAGCAATATACATTGGTATTTCTGAGAGAAAGTCGGGAAAGAGAATATTTAAGAAGAGTGAATGGGAATATTTTTTTTCTTCAGGTTAATTCAACATAATAATTTTGTTGGACTTGGAATTCAGCTTCAATTTGGTTTGAACTGACTGAACTTTTTAAGTTAGCTACAGGACTAGATTTGGAATTATTATCAAGTAAAGCCTTGTTCTACTGAAAAACGTCCTTTTCTTTAAGCCCCTATGGAAATCCTTCACTGGAAATATATCTTTTTTCTTCTGTTGTAATATTTCCTGTCTTGTTCCTTCTGTTGTAATATCTCCTGATTCTCTCAGTTAAGTGAGGTGCTGCTTTATCAGTATATAGTTTGTCTTTTGTAGCTGAACTCTTTCAGGTATAGAATGCGTCTCTAGTTGTAAAACACTGTACAAATTTATGATGCTCTTTAAATGATTAATAGCAATAATACAGCTGAGTAAATAGAGATGACTTTTTTGAGGTTGGAAAATGCTGCTGCTTTATTAGAGAACAAAATTAAAAATAAACACTCTGGTGTAACTGCACTGACTTTGGAGACAGTTTGCATGAAGGTCACCAATGTTTGTCTGTCTTGCCATTTTGAAGAACACTTCGCTTCATTCTCATTCTCTTTATGCTTGTTTCAACATGGTCATCTGTTCTGTTATCCTCTTTCCAAGCCTTGTATAAATAGGACTTCTGTTCCTGGCAAGCCATTTTAAGATCTGATTTTAATGTAAAGTAGGGAGAAGTATGAGTAAAAGAGAAGGGGAAAAAATTGGAAACAAGATTGAAATGAAGTCCCTGTATTATAGTAGTCATTACTAAGTCACAAAGTTTTTTCTTTTACAGTAAACCTGCTTTTCTCTGGTCCACCACTCCTGCTTGTTTGTTCTGCCTGTTTAAGCCTCTGTAGTGATAACTTTTGGAGGGATCTAAGGTTAGAAGATAGCTGGCTACAAAAACCAGCTCATAGAATTATAGAATCATTTAGCTTGGAAAAGACCCTTAAGATCATCAAGACCAACCGTTAACCTAGCACTGCCAAGTCCACCACTAAACCATGTCCCTAAGCACCAATTGTACACGTCTTTTAAATACCTCCAGGGATGGTGACTCCATCACTTCCCTGGACAGTCTGCTCCAGAACTTGATAACCATTTTGGTGAAGAAATTATTCCTAATATCAAATCTAAACCTCCCTTGGCACAACTTGAGACCTTTTCCTCTTGTCCTGTTGCTTGTTACTTGGGAGAAGAGACCAACACTCACCTCGCCACAACCTCCTTTCAGGTAGCTGTAGAGAGCAATAAGGCCTTCCCTGAACCTGCATTTCTCCAGACTAAATAACCCCAGTTCTCTCAGATACTCCTCATAAGGCTTGTTCTCCAGGCCCTTCACCAGCTTTGTTGCCCTTCTCTGAACACGCTTCAGCAGCTCAACGTCTTCGTTGTAGTGAGGGGCCCAAAACTGAACACAGTATTCAAGGTGCAGCCTCACCAGCGCAGAGTACAAAGGGATGATCACTTCTCTAGTCCTGCTGGCCACACTATTCCTGATACAGACCAGGATGCTTTTGGCCTTCTTGGTCACCTGGGCACACTGCTGGTTCATGTTCAGCCAGCTGTTGACCAACACCCCCAGGTGTTTTTCCACCAGGCAGCTTCCCAGTCACTCTGTCCCAAGCCTGTAGTATTGCACGGGTTGTTGTGACCAAAGTGCAGGACCCAGCACTGCGCCTTGTTGAATCTCATACAACTGGCCTCGACCCATCGATCCAGCCTGTCCAGATCCCTCTGTAGAGCCTTCCTGTCCTCCAGCAGATCAACACTCCCACCCAGCTTGATGTCATCTGCAAACTTGCTGATGGTGCACTCGACCCCCTTGTCCAAGTCATTGATAAAGAAATTAAACGGAACTAGCCCCAATACTGAGCCCTGGGGAACACCACTTGTGACCGGTCACCAACTGGATTTAATTCCATTCACCACCACTCTTTGGGCTCAGAAATCCAGCCAGGATCTTACCCAGTGAAGAGTACACCCATCCAACCGATGAGCAGCCAGTTCATCCAGGTTACAAGGTAAAAAATAGCAACTGCTGGAAAGTGCGTTGTGAAGGAAGTTAATATGAAGGAACCAGAACACATTTTGGATTTATTTTTTTTTCCCAAGTATGTCAATAAATAATTTGTGTGTGCTATTCCAAGGTCTATACAGATAATAGAGAAAAGATTGGCGGATCCCATAGTATACTCGAAAAACCAAATAATTACAGAACAATGATCAAACTAAATGACTACCTAGGCAGAAACGTGTGAGCAGATGAGTCATGATATTTCTCATTTCCTTGTAATTAATCCATCTGATACTATACATAGTTGTTTCAGTAATAACTGCTCAGCATTTCATTCATAGAAGCCTCACTGTAAAGGAGAAAACTGTTCCAGCATTCACTCAGGTCAGAACCTCTTGAAAATGTAGTGCGCTGCTTTTGCTTTTTTTTTTGGTTCACAGCTAAACTTAACCATACAAAATTAACAAAAATGTCAAATGCTTGAAACCAAGCTACTAGCTGCATTTGCCACATCAATTCAGTTATTCTCTCAGCTGCCTTGCGCTGCTACAGGAACCTGCAGATCTCCTTTGGTAACACTCTTGTCCTGATGTGCAACAAATATACCTGTGGATATGGTCTGTCCTCAACCAGATGGATACTTTGCCTACCTAAAACAGACATGGCAAAATAAATGGGTCTATCCTTACATCCCTTGCCTTAAGAGTAGCCATTTGGGTAAGATCATATTGTATGACTACATTTAACAGAAGAACATTGAAATCAAAGATTTATAAGGTTACTTCCAAACCTTTCTTATTCAGTGGATTTTGAAATCTTGCTACATCTGTTTTGTAGCATAAGGGTTTGCAATGATGATTTTATACAACAGTAGGATATCCTCCATGATATCACTTTATGTCTGTGCTGAGAGACCAGCTGTGGTAGCAAGGCTGCATACCAATGTCTCAAATCTGGTTTCTTACTAAGGACTTTACAGAAGAACTAGACTATTACCTGTGCCAGTTCCTCACAGCAGAGAATCCTGTTTTCACAAAATTGGTGGAGGAACAGTTGACCTGCTTGGTGCATGGCACATATAAGCAAATGTATGCTTTTTCTCCAATGCTGTAAATGTTCTCATCTTCAAATCGAGCAGCTCTTTGAACTGATGAGACAATGGAAATTATTTAATCTTTTGATAAGATCAGTTAGTAGTTGAGTATTACGTGAGACTAGATAACCTCTGTGCTTGCAAATCCTGTGAAAATTCCTGGTTGAGTAGTTTAATATTGCCTCTAAAATTCCTCTTTTGATTTAATTTGTCACTCTTAATTTCATTGTGCTTAGATATCTTATTTTGTTACTGACTTCTGTCAGAAAGCTATTCGAAATACGAGGCAATACTGCTTTTTCTTTCTCTCTTATAACCTCTGTAAGTATATTCTTGGTCTATTTGCTCACTTCAGTCTTGGATAACTTGATTAGTCTATGTAACTACTCTGTGACTAATAATACTAAAAGCAATTGGGAATCATTTTGCCACTTCAATGAAGTACTTTTTGACAGTCATAGAAAAAGCTAACCGAGGACGGCTGGCTGAACAGCATTTAAAGCAATTAAAGGCCAAGAAGGTTGCTAAATAATGTGCTTTTTTTTTTTTTTAAAGTGAATATCCAGGGAGAAAGACACCAAAAAGCCCAGCAATCAGCAAAATAATAGAAGATACAGTAAAGAATAGAACTGTTAGGCATAAGTAAGCATAACTTTATGGGGAAATGTCAGCATCACTCAGATAAGAAGTAAGAAGAAGTCCTGTCTTGCAAGGAACTCCCAGAAGAACTCAATAAACACACAGAAAATGATTAATATATGCATCCATTTACTTGAAATTCCTCAAACTATATTTGTTTGTCAGATTCCTCTACCAAGGCACTTGAAGAATATATGCAATTGTTCTTTAAGAGGGAAAATGTTGGTATAACTACAAAGTAGTTTAAAAAAGGGGACAGGGATAAACGTCCTTCAAGTAAAAGGAGGTCATCCTAAGCATTGCACAGGAATTTTGACTAGGAGCTGTGATGTTCATCATATTAAGACATTATTAGAAAAAATAGACACTACCAAGGTGATTTTGTTAACAACATCATGTTAAATAAGGCAGTGAAGGCAAGGTTTAATGGCTAAGAATCACAAAAGGACCTTAAGAGACTGTGTGACTGGACAGTAAAATGGCAAGTGATGTATCGTGTAGCTAAACGTCAAGTGGTGCAGATGAGGGGGAAACATTCCTAATTCCTAATTCATGTTTGAAATTATTTTCTCTGAGTTGATCATTACCATCTTGGGCTGTAGCAGAAAGGCCTGTTATCATACAAGGGTAATACCAGCAATAATTGAAACAGGAAAGTGTACGTTTGAAGTTATTGGGAAATGAATATAGAACAAACCTACACTACTGAAAAAGTCCACATTTTGAATGAACCTTAAATACAGTGGATAGTTTTGTTTCCCCAAGTCAAAACAGATGTAGAGGACTGGAGAGACTATAGAGGTTCAACAAAGATGGTCAAGGCTATAGAACAGCTCCAACAGTAGGAATGATGGAGTTAGCAAGGACTTCTGATAGCTTTTCTCAAATAGCATTTCTGTCTATACCAATGCAGAGATAAAGCAGGTTGAACAGATAAGGAGTTTACAATTGTTGCAACTTAATGTATATGTATATGGATCTAGCTTGGGTGGAGTTAATTTTCTTCATAGCAACCTTTGTAGTGCTCTGCTTTAGTTTTGTGACTAAACCAATATTGATAACACACCAGTGTTTCGGCTATTGCTGAACAGTGCTTGCATAATCTTTTCTGTTTCTCATGCTGCCTCCCAGTGAGTAAGCTGGAGGTGGGCAAGAGGTTAGGAGGGGGCACAGCCGGGCCAGCTGACCCCAACTGACCAAAGGAATATTCTATATCCTATTATGTCCTGCTTAGCAATAAAATTCAGTTGGAGTCTTTCCAAAGTAGCCATTGCTCAGAGACTATCTAGGCATCAGTCTGCTGGTGAAAGGTGGTGAATGATCACATTTGCATCATCTCTTTTTTTTTTTTTTTTCCCCTTCACTTAATAATCTGTCTGTATCTTGACCCACAAGTTTTTCTTGCTTTTGCCGTTCCAGTTCTCTCCCTCATCCTGCTGTGGGGGAAAGCGAGTGAGCAGCTGGTGGGTGCTTAGTTGCTGGCTGGAGTCAAAGCACCACAACACGCATACATATTTTTTTATATATATATTTACACATATAATTATGAGTTCTGGAATTAGAGTTCTATCTGATGGGAGTGTTAAGCAATAAATCAATCATCAGGGTCTGTTTCAAATTCCAAAACACATTTTGATTGACTTGATCAGTAACAGTACCAGCCAATGGTTAGTTCTTATTCATAATCAATCATTATCATTATCTTTTCAAACAATCAGCCCTTACCAATTATAGCCCACATCCACTGTCAATGTACAGTACCTTAGAGCTGGTGCTGTACAGTTTAGCATTGGTGGCTGTGGTCCTTGATGGTCTTAGAGATCACGCTTCAGAGCTCTTCAGTGAGGGAAGCCTGAAAAAAGCCAACATCTTCTTTCTTCCCTATCCTTTCTCATTCATTATTGATTTTTTATAGTCCTCTCCCCTTCTATAAAAGTAAAGGGGTGATCTCATCTGCTCCCCACAGAGACTACCTTAATTTTAAGACAAGGACTTGTTGTGTGTCTGTCAGACATCTTTCCTACTATTTCTATAGGATTATTCCTGTTTCACAAGACATATTTCCTGGCTGTTCTACATCCTTTGTTCTTACCTTGCAAATTTTGCTACTCACACATGTTTTGCTGTATCCTGTTTGTAAAACTATACCACAAGCCTCTATTTATCCCTTTGTGATTACGTATTATTTATTATGTATAAACTTCTGTTTAACATTTTTGCAAAATATTATACATTGTCACTGGTTAATCTATTTCAGTGTGCTTATTTAAGTCTTCAAAGAAAACAAATATTAGTTATACCTTGCTTCATATACTTTGAATTTATGGATGCAACAAGCCTCTACATTGGCTATACAACTACCTCCTGAATTCCTGAACTAGCACATTGTCCTGTACACACAATGAGGCTGTTAAATCTTATGACTTAACTACTCATACAAGGTGGAAAGCTAATGCGTAACTAAGACAGAAGAAGCCCCAAAGGTAGAGAGCAAAGAGTTTATGCAATACTTACCACCTATGATGGCTTAGGATATTCAGCTGTGAGATGCCTAAGAACAAAAATTTCCTCTTTCATCTTTCATAGTGCTGGATGGAAACTACACCTTCTGGTGAAAAATTAAACTACAATTATTTTGTAATTTGAATGTGCAAGAGGCTTGATAAGTGTTGAGACAATTAGCTCATAGCAACGGTGAGTGTAAGGTCCTATTCCACCATCTTTTATTTGCTTTGTTTATAGTTTGAAAGGCTGAAGGAACTAAATGTTTTCCCTGTACAAGATCCTGTATTACATCTCAGTTTGGGCAAACCTTGTTTTGTCAGCAAAATTTGATACCAAGTTTAATGTGACAGAGTAATAGGATCAGAAATTCAATCTATTTCTAATTGCTTGTTGATGAGTTGCATGGACTCATGTACTTCCCAAGACTTTTGATTAAAAATAAAATAGATACTAACCTCAAAAGAAGTAAACTGTGTCTATTGGTAGAGGAATTCCTGGAGGAAAAATACACATTTTTCATGAATATATGTAATAACAAGTTTTGATTTTCTCAATTGCTAGGTGTGAATCAGTAGCTTCTGTTTCTCACCATACTCTTGATGAGCAGGCTATAGAGGACAATTACCATCTAATGTCATTTAATGGAGAAGTACAATTTTTTCATGTCAGACTTCTTACGGGAAAGAAAAAAAATGTTATTGCCATGACTGTCCTCCAAGAAATTGGATTTAAAAATAAGTGAGCAAAATAAGACAGTCCTTACTTGTCATGCAAAGAGGACTGAGACTTCAATCAAGCTGCAAAACTCATGACATCATTAAAAGAGTGAGGTGATCTATCATGAAATAAACAGTGAGCTAAACTGTATCTAATGTTTACACTAATAATTTTAAATTAAATTTTTAACTGGCCACATTTCCTCCAGTTTCTTGAGGAGTTTTCTCACACAAAATTTTTGCAGTTTAGAAGCATGGTAAAGACGATCTATGTTATCTCAAACATGAATGTTTGTGTATTTGTTTAAACTGTTCACACAAGTCACTGAGCTGGTGTTTGGAGCTGAACAAGTCATGCAGTGAAACAGTGAACTGATATTGGGATTTTTAGGATTAGAACAGAAAATGCTGATGAAATGTACATAAAAATTACTTAAATATATGTTAAGGATCATTTGACTTGTATTGTTTGGCTTCTGTTAACTTTTTTGAGTGGGTATTTAAATGTCAGCTCTCTTACGAACATCTAGTGCAATAACAAGGACTAGAAGAACTGTGGTAAAAGGTGTTGGATGTAACATGCTCATAAGAGCATGATTTCAAGTACAAAGATGTTGTCTGAATTAATAACATCAAAACCAGACTGCATTGTAATGTACTGATTAAAAAAAGGAAAATCACAGTTCCCATGTTTAGCAACTAAGTTCAATCATTTCAAAACAGCTAATATGTTACAGCTGAGACAACTTACTGATTAATTTTTACTCATCAGTCAAATAAATACATTTTGCCTGTTTTAATTGTTCTATAATGAGAATTATTATAAAATGGTAAAAGCTTTCTATTACATTTCCTATCAGCTTTGCCAGCTAGTTTTCTGTGCAACTCTGAATAATTGCATAATTAGGTGTTCAAGGGGGTTGACTCTACACAGAAGCCCAGAATGGATTTCAGGTTAAGGGTTGCAAACTAAGATTAATTGTGAGCTACACCCACAGAGCTGATGCTTCTATCACTTTCTTTAATCAGTATTTAATTTTTCTTTAGATGGCTCACTGACTCTGGGATACAAAGATCTCCATAACTCTTTAATGGACGAAGCAGGTGAAACGAGACAAACGATACTGAGTGTCTTCTAAAACAGAGTTGTAGCAAACAGAATGTTAAGAAAAGTTTAACTAGATTCAGTGAGTTATTCACATCTTAAGAAAATTACATGTCAGTAGAGTTCCAAAGGTACGTCTGTTCCTTACCTCTACTACCACATCCAAAACTGGAAAATTTTTGTGAAGCAATAGTATGTCCTTCCTCAAGATACCTACTTGTGTCCTAAGTCAGGAGTATAAGTCGTCCGAGTGCAAGAGAGTAGCTTTAGTACTCTTGGTTAACCAAAAAAGAGCTTAAGATATTTCCACTCTTGATGATTCTATTGAATAATTTATGGCCTCCCATGCTGGGTAAGATTACCTATTAGACAATAGGGATTCTTGTGGTTGTGTTAACTCTCCATTTATCACCTCAGCTGAATGAGTATATTGGGTTTGCGTGGCAAGGTTTTGGTAACAGGAGGGCTACAGGGGTGGCTTCTGTGAGAAGCTATTGGAAGCTTCCCCTGTGTTCGACAGAGTCAATGCCAGCCGGCTCCAAAACAGACTCACCGCTGGCCAAGACCGAGCCTATCAGTAGCGGTGGTAGTGCCTCTGGGATAATATATTTAAGAAGGGAGGAAAAAAGCTGCACAATAGCAATTGCAGCCGGAGGAGAAAAGTGAGAATACATGAGAGCAACAACCCTGTAGACCCTCAGGTCAGTGAAGACAGAGGGGGAGGAGGTGCTGCAAGCCCGGAGCAGAGATTCCCCGTCAGCCCCTGGTGCATCCCACAGTGAGGCTGGCTGTCCCCTGGCAGCCCAT
>NW_009620397.1:30920-50540 GCF_000690535.1 Cariama cristata | reverse complement strand
GGAACTTGAATAAGGCGTGTGTACCATGTAAATTCCTGTTAAACCATCAAAGTAAGGCTTAAGTTGAGCTCAAGTGAATGGGTCTCATGCAAGCATTCTGCCTGCGGGTAAACTTCACCCCGGCTGCTTATTTTTGGAAAATAAGCTTTTTAGAGGGAACTGGAAAATGCAGTGCTAAGTCAGGCTGTAAACAGGTATCTGTTACCCAGGTGTACAAATCAGGACCCAAATCCATCCTTTAGCCCCTCAACAGGGATGTTATCATTTTGGAGAGGGCTAGGTTGGTGACTGAGCTGCTCTGCTAACAGTTTTCTCTTCAAATGGTGAAAGATCTGAGGAGATTGCGTGGGAGGATAAAAGGGAGGGAGGAGATGCAGTGGGGGAAGGAGAGGATGAAGAACAGCAAGGCTGGGAGCAGGGGCAAAGGAGCAGTACTGGGCTCTGGCATGGATCCCACTTGAGAGGGCACTGATTAACCTGGGGAAACTGGGGGGCTCGGGAGATTGGTGAAGGTCTGGGAGGGATGTTTAGGGATGTTTGTCTCTGTGAATTTTAGTCTGTTGTATAGTGCGGTCAGGGCTGCAGCAGGAGGGGGGGATATCCTGAAATCACAGGTGTACCACCGGCTTGTTGAAGTCCAACAACTTGCCTATAGAAAAGAGAGAAGGGAGGATATGCCCCCCCCCTCCAAAAGAAGACCACCACCCAAAACCAACCCGAAACTGTCAAATAATGAGACAGGCACAAAACTGTAATGAGAATCACTGTTGGCTAATATTGTTCCTAAAAAGTCAATTTTTGTTTAAAGCACCCCAATAAAGCCTTTGAAAGTGTGCTTTTCTCCCCTTTCCCCTCTCTACAACCAAAAGATATTTGTTTGTGTTTTTCCCCCACAAACACGTATATTTATTTCTTAAAAGGACTGAAAAGCTTGTTTTGACATCAGAACCAGCTTGCTAATTTCCGACCATGGGGGAAGATGCAACCCCCTCCCACCGTTGGCAGTGTTTCTGGGGGGCTGCCGCAAGAAACGAGCACCCTTGGCTTGGGGCTGCCGTGTTTCTCGGCCGTGGGCTCCCGTACCGCAGCGTGGGGAAGGCTGTGCAGTACAAGGCACCGGCGGCTGGTGTCATCCCATTACCACGCGATAGCGGTGGTGCGCTACGTGTTTCTATTCAAGCATTTAATACATTATTCTGTAATTTTTGTCTCGGAAGTAATGAAGCCTGACAGCTTTGGCTTGTGCATGATAACAATCCCACACTGGTATCTTTTGAATCCTTCATTGCCAAATTCATAAAGGAAGAATGACTTTTCCGAAACGACAGTAAACATGCTTCATTTTATAAGACATTGTGGTTAACAGCCTGAAACAGCGAAAGTGTTTTTTGAGCTATAGCTAAACTAATTTGAGCTATATTAAAAGTGCTGATCTGGAAGCTGAGCAGCTTTTTGTAATGGAGCAGGAAAACATATATGGCCTAACTCTTATAGTTTTTACTGGGGGTGCGTGGGGGATGTTTGCAGTGTTTTCTGTGCAGCGGGATCCTGCAAAGCGTGGGAATGACAGTGCAACGGCCCCGTGTCACGCTGCCAATCTCACGCGCGGATCAGCTGCAGGCTCAGGCGGAGGATGCGAACTGAGAATGAGCAGGCATTCATGCTAATAACATGGTTTAAGCCTTTTAATGGAGTGCTTCATCACAAAGAAACCTTTTAAAGACTCTGTTTAAAAGAAATCTGCATAGAATTAACTGAAGCCTGTGAACATCCAAGAGCTCTGGAGAGCACCACTGCAGTGATTTCAGCGCAATGGGCTTGGGGGATGGACTTGAAACAATAAAAAGTCATTTGAATTCTTGCTTACTGTAGGATAAGTACAGCTTAATTTGGCTGAAGTTGAATGAGTTACTCTGGGATTACCCTGATGTAAATTTGTCCCTGTAAGACTATTGCCTGTTGCTTTACATTTATTTGACGATATTTTATGTTTGTAATTTGTAAGTGTAAATAAGAGGGCAAGCGGCAGGATGGCGGTGGAGGAGACCCCAGCGATAGCCGTATCTAGGCTGGAGAGGTTAGGTCCTTGTTTTAATTTAAGTGAATTGATTGCTCATTAACTTGAGTTAGCTAATGCGTGTAAGTGCTTGTCTAGCTAATCTACAGACACTTGTTCCAGGATGTAATGCAGAGCTGAACTGGATTACAGAGAGGCTAAACCAGACGTTAGCTTACATTAGCGGTCCCTTAATTTCTGCCCACAGGGAGCAAAGCTCTACCGATGCCAGCGACTTCTGAATTGCTGTTGAATTTTAACTGTGCAATTTAGTTGTGCGTTTGTTTTTTTTTAGGAAGTGAATTAGCTAATAGCAAACAATAAGTCATCTAAAAACATCTTATAAGAAGTCTCTAGTGATTTATTGAAAATATCATAATCAAACTGGGCTTGATTACGCCTCATAGGCACACAGCTGCTTTGGGGGCTTCCCAGAGAGCTGGGGAAGCGTGCATCCAACTGTGCTTCCTGAATCGCAGTTTTACTGAAAACGTTGCAAATAAAACATTAAATAAGCAAGCAGGAAGGGAAAAGCAGGACAGGGTAGGGAAGGAGGAGAAGGGAGGGGCATACTGAGCTTTTATGCCAAAAGATGATCTACCTTTTGGTTGAGGTAGGATGAGCCACTTTGACTGGAAGCTCTTGAGGTCTTCAGCCCCTTACGGGTCTGAGCATGTCCCCCACGATCGCCCACTCAAGGGGCTGGGAGAGGCGGCCAGATCCCTGCCTCTGCTCTGCCTTTCCTCCGTGTGGTCTTTGGAGAGCTGTGGGAGGCAGCGCCGGCATTCCCATGCATTCAATGATTGACTACAAACCTGCTGACCTTTGCTTAGACCATGGAAATGAGAAGGTGGAATAAATAGAGAAGCATGTGTTTTGGTTTTTTTGTATTAGTGTCACTGGGAAAGCTGTGAGCATGGTTAGAGTTGTGGTATGCTGCTTGCAGGGTGGCCTTTTCACCATGCAAGAAGGATGGATTTCCATGGCACATACATGCCAGACCAGAAATGACTAACTGGCCCCACAGCACACCCAGACAAAGGACGAATGAATACACCAAGCTGTGGGGCAGAGTGGCCATGCAGCTGTTTGGCCCCTGCACCTTATCTCCATCACAACTGGCTCAGGCAGGCTTGGACGGCTTGCAAATCCCAGCCTGACCTCACATGATGCTTTGGTGTATTTACCAAATCCTTCAGCGCTGCATCAGTTGCGATGACGGTTAGAAGTTAAAGCATCGTTCCCAGGGGTGGTCTCTCTGTCGGCAGCTCCGGTGGAAAGGCTTGTGCTGCCAGAGCCTCTGCTCTGCAAATTGACAACATAACTGCTGAAGTTTTCTATCTGGCACTTCTTGTGAATTCATTTTGCTTTGAAGGGCGTGAGAAAGCAATGAAAGGTCAGGGGAGACAATGACATTTTTAAACTGAAAATGTAATTGCAATTTCCCTCTGAGGCTTGTAAATACACTCTCAACTATAAATAGGCCATTTCCATCACTTTTAAAAGAATCTTAATTCATTTATCAGTGATCACAGTAAATACAGCTTCATAACTTCCCGACTTACTCAACACTGTCTCCTTGAGGTGTAGTGCATTTAACTTGTCAGAAACACATCTCACCTGCCAAATGGGAGAGGGGGAAGGGAAAGTCTATTTTCAACCAAAGTTTATTTTGCCCTGCAATTTAGTAATCACTAATAAGCTGTTTAATATGTATAGCTGTTTTTCACATCCCCAGGAAAGATATTCCCTCTGCAAATGCAGCATGCTTTTTTTTTTTTTTCTTGTCTATTGACACAGCAGCTATAAAGGTGGTTGACATTCAAAGGATGCACTGGGGCCATCTGAGAAGAGACGGATGCCAGACAGAGTAGTTGGTGCTGGTTATGGAAAAGTAACTTCATGAATGAGGAAAAACAGAAGGAGCTTTTAAGAATATCCTTGGGAATGCATGTGAGCTGAGGACTGGATTGGAGTTTGGACTGGGTGCTGCTTTCTCAGCCTCTGGGTCTTGGCTCATCAAGTCTGTTTTCTCAGGGCTTCGTTGTGGCTCCCAGGTTGAATGCGGCATGGGGAAGGTGGCACGTTGCTGCTGCTATTCGCAAGGGACCACGGAAAGATACTGTGCCTTGAAATAGGGTGAGGTTCGTGAAACATCTTTGGTTGTGCTTAACATCTTCTGATACTGCCACGTCTGTGCTGCAATGCCACACAAGACAAACACAGATGCCATGGAAACTGTTAGCAAGGGGGGAAAAAGTACACTCTGCTTTGAATTTCTGCCTGTTTGTTAAATCTCCATCTAATACCTTTAAGCATCTTTCCCTTCAAAAACTTGCACTTGTATTCAAAAACTTGTTAATTATTTTGCTTGTGAATCTTTCTTTTTCTTCTGTGTTAAATGTAAAAGCAATTGGGAATGTGACGAGCTAGGTGTGAAGTAGCGGTAGATATATAAAATGGTGTTATAAAGAGAGCAGCAAAACAATACTTGATTAATAACAGCTATAACCATAAAACTATTAATTGGTTGAGTCTCTTAGTTTTATGATTAATAGTTCACTCAAATCTTAATGGAAAGCCTGTGAAATTAATCTTGAGAAAAGATTTAATGCTATAGATGGGTTGCTGAAAAGCTACTGGTAAAATAGCTTTGAACACATTTATGTTAGAAGCTGGGGTAGATTGGAGGACTTGAGCAGAAGCGCACAGGTATCTTGTCCTGTGGCTCTACACCTAAATGCCGACTTGTATTCCAAAGTACAAAGTGGGTATAAGGCAATGGAGTCTGTGCGAGGACACAGATGTTTTATGGCTCCGTAGATGCAAGGTGCCAGAAATCCAAGGTAAGTTGCACCCATCAGAGCCTGTCTTGGTCTTGACTCTTGTGTGCTAGTCCATCTTCATACGCTATCTCTTCTTTACCAAGTTCAACTCCCATTTAAAGGAAGCTGGATGAGTTGTTACATCCTTAATTCCTTAATACAAGAATATTATTCTTGTCGCGTGTGCTCCCAATCGATTTTGCTCAGCGCCCACTCCCCTTGCATCCCCCAGGAGCTGCAGAAGGACACTCGTTACATCGGTTGCACTAACGGCCTGTCCCTGGGAACTCTGCTTGAGAGGTGGGTCTCTAATGACCTCGGAGGCTAACAAACCTGCTTTATTGCTTTCTTGCATGGTCTCTGTATTCACTTATGTCATAGTGTCCTCATGTATGCTAAAAGTAACATCCTGAAATTTAATTCCTGCTTGTAAAGAGCATTAAGTTCCCGCGGATGAGATGTGCGTTCAAGGTGGTAAGCATTTCTAACTGCCCATGCCGTGGAGCGACTCTATCCTGAAGCTTGAAATCCTTCTGTTCTCAAAGCTAGATATTGACCTCTTCTCTTACAGGACTTAAAGGGAGCAGGACTTACTGGTTTTGCCCTTTTTGATGACAGTTCCTTTGACTTTTAGCAAGATTCTTTAAACTTACTAGTTCCAGTTCATATTTTGGAAGGCAGGTAGCACAAAACAAACTTAAGACTGTAAAAAGAAATGCTGTTCCAAAGTAGCTGAAAAATCCTCTTGAGAAAAGCATCTCCCAGTTCCAGATGGCTCCTGTATTTATTGTCATTACAGTGTCATTTGCTACAGAGGAATGAGTTTCCTCTTGTGGAATAAACCCCCAGAACGTGACACCGGGACAGATGCCCAGAGCTGTGTGTCCAGTATGGCTGTTGTACATTTATATGCTGGACAAAAGGCTCTGTGGTCTCCTCTGGAGCCTGTGGACAAGAAATGATCAACACGTCTGCTGAGACCTTGTGCTGCCCAAGTAACCTGTGGTGACAGCATGCAAACACATATATGTGATTATGTCATTCAGAAATATCTTAAGACAGGTAATATCTGTTAAAAACAAGAAGCCAAACCACAGCCATCCTCTTTTCAGAATCTGCATGTGAAAATAAAAATAATAACAATACACAAAGTACCCTGAAGAGAGCAATAGTTCAGTGCTTTAAAATCTAATCTGTGCCTTAATTAACATTGTCTTGCATAGGGGGAAGGAAAACAAACGGCGTGCAGCCTGACAAGGCACACAGCACCTCTGAGCCTGCTGCAATTTAAAATGTCAAGTTATAAAATGCAGGAAAGAAAATGGGACATAATGAAACGTAAGGAGACGGCGCTTGTGACAGCGATGCTGCGGTGCAGTCTCTGCTTGCCTTCCCGACTGTGCCCATCAGTGCCCTGCAGCTTGCTGTGCCGTGCACCCGCGGACCTGCTGCGTCGTCCCTGCATCCCCACACCCCGGGAGGCTCGGCCCACGGTGCAGCTGGGTGAGGGGGCTTAGACAGTAATGGGCTTTTATCAAATCATTATTCAAAATAAAGCTGCTTTTGCCATTTCAAAGTCCAACTCTGAACTTCAGGGAGAAAACACATGTGAGTGCTCGTTGTAATCTAGCGGGTGAAGGCAGAGGACCTGCCTTGCAAGACCATGTCGCATGAGTGGCTCTACCCAAGGTGAGCAGCAGCACCGAGTGAGGAATACTTGTCTGGCCGAGCCTTGCCCTCAGCGTGGGGCACAACTGCGTTTTCCCCCAAAGACAGGATGCTGTCTTTTTATTTATTTACCGCCCCCCCCACCTTTCCAGTATCTTCAATATCCACTGCAGGTATGGGCTAGCTGGTAATTTTGATCATTGAAATATTTTTTTTTTACAGTAAATTTTAAAAAAGAAATAGTAAGTTTTCTAAATTCTCTTTATTTTGTAATTACGCCATCTTCTTTCATATGCTGCTGCTTCTATGAGGTTGTTAATCCATTTCACTTCTTAAGGCTTTGCCACATCTTCATTTATATGCTGTAATTCAGTTTAGCACTGTAAAGTCACCTAGGATATTCCATTTAATAACCCTGCAAGAAACTTCTTAAAGCTTAGAAGTTTTGTTCCAGTGAGTACAATGAATAAGTCCTAATCTGAAGGTATTTTAGGTTATGAAAGGACACTAGAGAATCTAGTATTCTCACAGTTGATATATTTAGTGTAAAGCTTATTTTACTGAGTCTCCTCAACATGAAAACAAAGCAAGTCTGTGCACTTGCGCTCTCACTTTTAGCTAATCAACATTTCCTGCACCTAAGTTTTGTCGTATTCTGTCTCTGGTCATGGAAGATGCTGATGAGCATGAGGGGGTGTTTTAAATGTCTTAATTTTTCAAATTCTGCATACTTTGCATCTGGTACCTAGACGGACAATAAGTACTTCTCTCTCCATGTACTTTTGGTTTTCTCGAGCACTTCTGATCCTGTTTCTGTGCTTGGCAGGTAGCTCACTGCAGCGATGAACACAGAACGTTGTTAGGAAATTTGGCAAGACATTAATAATTCTCTTGTAGCTTTGCAGAAAGCCACAAAGCATTGTGAGCGCTACGGAGATCTAAGAAGACTTTTTGGTGTCATTGATAATGGCTTGTCTTTGAGTCAAATGGATTCCAGACTAAATTGAAGGTGTTGCCATGCTGGGACTTTCAGCAAGTAACTTTCATGCCCTGAAGCGCTGTTGAACGCAGAACTGAAGACTTGAGCACCTACAGAGGTGAAGGGGGATGGCCTGTGAAGGACAGCAAATGTGCTGAGCAAATCAGCAGAAACTACTGAAGAGTGAGAGAGATACTCACCTGCACAGAAGGGTCATGTATATGCTGTCATTTTTTAAAAAAGTTAACTTTAAAATATGCAAATTAGACTGTATTCTTTGAGAATACTATATTGATAAGTTGATTCATATAGCTGTGCCTTGCATGTCATTTCAGCTTTCGGAGTCTGAGGGCTAAGGTGCTGTGCCTACGCGATGAATTTCAAAACTTACACGCGTTCCAGCGTGAGCTGGACAAGGGTTTCTCAGTTTCTTGTGTTTATGGCAGTCAGTGTTGGACATTTTGGCTAATAATTCATCCAGAGCACAGTGATATCGTAGCTCAGTTGGTGCTGTGCTGAATGTCAGCATTAAGTTGTGCCCCCTGCAATTTTTTAATAGCTTGAACTACATCCATTTTTACCCCTGCACTGTTGATAAACTCCTTTAACTCCGTTCACCAGGGTTTATGGACCCATTTTTCATCTCTTGACTTCTTCTTGAAGTTTTTTTCTCATAGAGTCTCTTTCGGATATACATGGGATCCTAGGAGTGGCACAACTCGTGCTGTGGGAAAGAAAGGAGACATCTGACAAGTCCTAACGCTGCTGTAATACAGGATTTAAAACCTTTTTTTTTTTTTTTTTTTAGATGGATTATTATTAGTGTCCTACATCCACTGGACAAAAAGTTCAAGCTGTGAATAGTGTCAGAGTTTACCAGATCATTCTGGAAATTTGCAGAAGCTTTCAGTAAACTTCCCCCCCCTTTCTCCTTGGACTTTGGTCTACTACAGACCAGCCCTGCCAGCACAGGTACTATTTACAAAAGTTTGCTGTGAGAATGTTGTGCTGCTAAGATCTTTTCCAGGATGCTCTTCTGTACATGCATCAGAAGATGGGCAAACATCTGCAAGCTGGTGGGATGGGGCAGTTCAGAAGGACTGGTATCTGAATCCATTGAGCAACCTTCCTGAAACTGGGAGTTCAAAGACTTCATCGTCTAAGACAAGTGGTCACAAGGGAAAACTGATACAGGTTGGCTGAATGGGGCTGGAAATTGTCTTAACAAACCGGGAAAGCAGCTGTTGATAATTAATTTGTAGCGTGGCAAAACTGAGTTTTAGCAGAGGGAGTAGAAAATGAATAGCAGAGTAAATTCCCCAAGAGTGGTGGAATAAGAAAAGTGCTCGATTGTTTTAAACTGTTAGGTCCTCTGCGTCTCTATTATCTGTGAACACAGCCTACTAGGACACAATTTTTCTACCTCCACCCTTTTTTAAATACCCCAAGCATCCTGATGCTTCTTTGGAAATTATGATCTATTTCTTTTTAATGAAAATTATTAGCAACTGAGTTTGTGTCAACAGAAATATGCTGTAGCTATACTCTACGTTAACCTTGACTTTAAAGTTTCAGTAGGTCTTCATTTACAGAATCCCATTGGATTAAGCAGTATTCTTTGTTTCTTCGAGTGGGAGTTTTTGCATTTTGTCCACTAGCTAATTAATATTTAATGCAAGTTTTGTGGAATTATGTGTTTTATAGTTGGATTTAATTAAACAGAACAGTAAAAGCAGCATTTCATTGCAGAGGCATTTTGATGAACCATGTGTCAAGTTGTTATTTTAATGTAGGAGGATTCATTTCTTCAAAAGCCTTTCCTCTGGGAAAAATCCCCAAACAAATACTGTAAACTTGCAGTCTTCTGAATACTGGCCAGGCAGCATCTAGCCTGCTTTACATGCCTCCCAGTACTAATTAGGAAACCAGATTTTTGTCTATATAAACACAATAATAGCTTTGTGTAAGCAGGTTCTCAACGTGTGAAATACCTTTCTAGCTGAAACAGCTGTTAACTTCCGGATCCCTTTTTTTTGTACTTTTTTTTCTTTAAAGAGAATTTGCAAAAACGAGGTTATAAACATATGGCCAAAGTTTTAAGTGCTTTTGAAGCACAATTTTGTAGCTAACGTCTTCTCTCCAGTGAAGATGAGGGCTGTTATTCTGCTGGACGCATCTCTAGAAAAGGTTATAAGCTTGTGAGAGTGCACATTTGCAATGTGCATCTCTATCTGCTCCAGATGGGAACGTTGGAGATGTTTTCAAGGAAAGGAAAAAGGAGACTCAGTATAAAAGGAATCGGGGTCCTGTGCAAAGTGAAAGTTCAGCAATGGAAAGAACATCAATGAATCAACTTCTCAGAGGCTGAGGCAGTTTGATTTCCCAGGCAAGTGCCTGTGCTTAAATCAGGGCTGATATAGTGTAGCTGCATGCATAAAGGTAAAATTTACTGTCCTGTCAATAGATGTTGAACTTTTGAACCCACGTTCTGTGATTGTGCACCAAAATATATAATATGAAAAACTTCTCTTTATGTTAGAATACGAGCTAGGTTTTGTAGACTTTGGCAAAATGTGACTTAAGTTTAATAGTTGACTGACCCTTAATTGACTGAAAATTTTAGAGTGTCAGGTGTAGATTGGGTTTGAAAATTTTTGATGGGATGGTCTTTTGGAAAATACTCACTTGTCAAAACCAAAAGGAACAGAGCGTTTTCATTAATCTTTCCACTTTTCAGGACTTCTCAGGCTTACATCTTGAAATCTCCTTGCTTTCACCCTAGACTCGTATGGATTTGTGCCTGTGGCCAACCAGAGAGCTCTGTCTCTCCTGTTCTGGTAAGCAGGTGAGTTTTCCAGGCACATTGGAGTGTTTGAAATCCACAACTTGGTAGGAGACCTGGGTCTCCATAAGACTTTATTTCTCCATGAAATTAAACCAATCAGAGGGCAACGTACTTAGAAGCCTAGGGTGTGGGTTGACATCTTTTTTTATTTTATTTTTTTCATTTTTCAGGCCTGCCTGTTGCCAAATAGTGTATAGAAGTGGACATATTTCTGCTCCATTTTGTTCAGCTCCTGTTTTATGACAAACGCTGTGAGAAACAGATAGAAACATGTAATGGGCTTACTTATAGAGAAGCAATCCTCTAAAAAAAAAAAAGAGACAAAAATGCAACTTAAAGCCCTTTACAATTTAGCTTAATTAAATCCAGCTTTGAAATTTCTAAACCATAAAACTGCATGAGGTGCTAATTAGCTAACAAACTTAAAAAAAAAAGCAGAAACCAAAGTAAGTGAAAAATGGAATAAACTTGTATTAAATAGAACCTCATTGATGCTTCGTTATTTCTGGAGCCCTGTGGGGTGCCCAGTGACAAGGCCCAGAGGTGCCCTGGTCCCCAGGCACCCTGGGGTGAAAACAGCCTGCGGTCTGTGAAATGGGTCTGCAACCTCTGCAAGAATGTCATGGTACTTCTGATGTATAACGTTAAAAACAAAAACCAGTCCAAAGATCTCAATATTTTTCAATCTGGCATTGGAGTGACAAAATTGTTAATGCTTTTGTAATTTTTTTTTTAAATTTTTTTTTCTATTTTGTGCAGGGTTGGAATGTGGGTTGCAGACTCTTTTTTCAGAGCATCTCTGAATCCTGGCTAATTTTGGTGATGCCTGTTTGTTTCCCCTGAGCACGGACAAGCCCCAGTCCCAGAAGTGCAGCTGTTGAAGGTAGAATTCGCTGTGTCCTACCTGATGGATTTAAATTCTCAAAGTGATTACGCTGCAAATACAGAGTTACAAGAACTGGACAGCAAAGGAAGGAGGCTGGACGTTACATACTGGGTTTAAAACACTAAGGAAAAACTGAGACTCCCTGAAAGCAGAAATAGCTCCATCTGACAGCTTTCTTCAAGTACTGCCTCTAAGGTACTGCAAAAAGGGGAAGGTTCCTTCGGGATAGAAAGGGTGTGGAAAGACTCATCTTTACCCCATACGTAATTAGATGCCTTCCAGATGTGGGCTGGAGTTCCAGATGTGGTCTTAGAATCCAGGAGTTAGTACTAGGATGCCTGATATCCACACCTCCAACAACAAGTAATCCAGCAAAAAGTTTGAGAAATACAGTGAAAGGTTGATAAAATGGAATCTTGTAAAGGTATTGGATCAGAGAAAGACCTTACAAAAGGAAGGCCTGGTTTTATTTCTCTTGAACCAAAATGTTTTGGTTTGAGGACTAAACTCCTCCTTGAAGAAAGAGACTGGTTGGACGTTCCTCTGCAGTGTTTTGCTGTTAAATTCCACTTTTAGGAAACATCAAAAATGTTGAGCTGGCCTGACAGCTCCCAGCTTCCTTACCTAAGGTACAGAAGGAAGCCTTACCATAGCAGTACCTGCACAAACTAATGTTTGCAAACGCGTAGTGTCTCCCTTTCTCCGTGTGTATCTCTGCAGTTACCTGCCTTCTGTTTATGAAAATCTTCGCAGCACTACTGGTTCCTTTTGGAGACGTTATGCTACCATGAAAAACAGAAATATTGTGTTGAACATATGTGAGCAAACAGGATATTTTAAAAAAAATTTTGAAAGAGGCTCAACATTGAAAGCAGCTATTCTAAAATATTTTACATCATTTTGGTTTTTTTATTTAAGTATTTACAAAGAAACGTTTAGTTGCTTTCTCTGAACAATAATTATATTGAAAGGCTTACTGTTGTTATTTTTGAAGAACAGCAAAATGATGACAAAATACAAAAATCATGAGAGTGTTTCTGCTTTGCAGTCTCAGAAGAGCAAATGAAATTAGCTTGAAATAACTCTTTAGATTGCTACTGCAGTCAAAAATGGGTATTATGTACTATTTCCACCAGAATCTGCAGACTTTCCTATTTGGCTTGTTGCTTGATTTGTTCTCACTCTGATTAAATTTGAACGTGACTTTGCCTCTTACGTGAGTAAATATTGCTCAGTAGAAGACCTATGGATTCTGGTCTCTTGTTGAAAGACTGAACTATGTTGCTGTGCAGGTCTCGGTAAGGTTTTGAAGCCAATAAAATAGGGATTCAAGGTTTTTTACTGTTCAATTTGAATTGCAGACAGCGTCCTTTGTTTGACAGTGCTTTATACGTGGGCATCTCGTGTATGCTTTTGGTGACTGCTCTGCAGTTGTCTTCTGTGCAAAATGTTTTATGGGCCTGAGCTATTAGCAATCTGAGTTCTCTTTGCTGTCGTATTTATCACTCTTTACTAATGTGCCTTAAGGAAAATCAGCGCAGATGGTGTTTCTTAACTTGCAGTCTGCCCTTGTTTAGTTCTTACGATAGTTTTTTGGTGGAGGAGTTAAGTTTTTTTACTTGAACGAGGTCAACTTCAGAAGCGCTGCCCGAAGGCTGCGTCCTGAGCTCTAAGCATTTTTCTAGATCTCTCTTAATGTCAGTATTTACGTTAAAACACTGAATCAGTTTTTCCCAAAGTCGTCCCATAGGAGGTATGACCTTGCTTCCCAGTAAGTATATGCGTAGTTTGACACTGCACTGAATAATCCTTTCTTGAAGTATCCCAGGGCTGTTCTGTACTGTGGCTACTCATTTAATTCAACTTTCACAGTGACCTTTTCCAAGACCAAAATAGTCCTTTATCGTTCTTTTACCCCTTGACTCTCTATTCCTTTGTCCCAGGCTTAATGTTCAGCAGCTTCCTCTCTATCTACTAAATGTCTGAAGTGTTCACCTCTCTGGCATTGCCCACAGCAAATACTGCTGGAGAAAACTAGGACCGATGTACAGTGGTTGTAAATTTTCCCCTGGGAGTATGAATATGTCCAGTCTCAGCAGCTACCAATTTGGCTGCATCCTTCTCGGGGGAGTTTCGTGTAAGGAATATAAGAAAAGTTTGTCTGGAAACTGCCTGGACTCTCTGTTTGGCTTGCTGATCGTTCAACTGAGTTATGTTAGCAAAACTCATTAAAAAAAATTCATTAAGCACCCCTAGGGCTTGATTCTGCTTCCGCTAGCATTTGTGATTAACATGAATAATAACTAAGATTAAGTTGATAGAGTTACACTCGTCTAAATCAATAAGGGAAGAAAATGACTCTTCACTGACTGTAATGTTATGCCAGATTTTATTTGTTTTTTATGAACTACAGTTCAACTTCAGTGGGGAGTGAAAGGAGGGAATATGGGACTTTAAAGAACCCTTAAATTATAATACTATGAGATGGTCATTCATAACTAAGCAGTTGTTTACAGGCAGAACTCTTTGCTAATTTTTGTGACTTAATTGTTAATCTTGGAGCAGATGTTTTCTCTCCCACTAGCTCAAGCTAACCAAGTCTACCTAAACTGTCAAAGAATCGGGGAGAACGCCTTAGAGTTGTGTTCTTTTTTTTTTTTTTTTTTTTTAAATAACTAGTTTTAAGCCTTGAAATTAGAGCAAAATTCAACAAATGAGATTATAAAAAAAGTGAGACTATTACAAGTCAGATAAGACATCCCTAATGTGAGTTTGTAAAACCTTGTGGTTACTCCCTCAGTTTTAGGGCTGTGAATAGTGGCCTGGACTTGGCTTATTGCTTAAGTACTTTGAATTGAGAAATCTAGAATTGGGCTACTGAATTTGGAGACCTCAGTTCTGTTTCTAGCTTTACGCTTAAGCCGCTTGACAGTTTTGGCAAAATGTGGGACAATTTTGTCATTAACATATTATTTCTCCCATGGTGTGGGGTTTTTTGATGATTGTTTTTTGTTGTTGTTGTTGTTTTCTTTTCCCCTATCTCTTTTGTCGACAGGACGGTTATCAGTTGTGAGATGGCTATCAGCTGCCCCTGTCTGTGGAAGGACCCTGGGTGCTGTGGGTGCGCAGGCTGACCGGAGTTGTCACCGCGTGGGTGACTCCTTGAGGTGGGGCGTGAAGTGGTGGCAAGGGCTTGTGGGGTTTGCTGGCCGCACGCGTTCCTGCAGCATGTCAGAACTGAGAGCCGCAGGCGTTGGCATGCCATGGCAGCCTTTGGGGACACGAGTTTGGGAAAAGAGTAGTGAGAATGACACAGTTCTTGCATGAGCTGAGAGTGAACGATACAGGTTGCTTTTCATGGGCTTTGTCTTCCAGTTTGTGGTTGTGTTTGTAGTGCCCTTTAGAATAAAAGCTGAGGGTTGGGGCATCTTCCCTGCTGTCTCTGGGAGAGCATCACATCTCTTGGGGCTGCCATGAAAGAGGTGAGGGCACTTCTTCACCTGGGCTGAAGGTCTACTTTGAACTTGAAGTCTTTCTGGATGCTAACCCCCAGAATCACCCACCGTCTTTTAGCTTGAAGATGAGAGTCAATCCTCAATGTCAATCTCAGAAATCACATTGGCACAGAAAAGAGAACAAGATGACTACCAGAACAATATACTGCCAGAAGCGTTGAAAAATGTGGCTTTTTTCCACTGCCCCATTGATTAATTTGTCAAAATACCAGTGGAATAAAATATTGTCAGGAGGGACTCCTGCCACAGGGTAAGGGATGAGGCGCATCCATCCCGTTTATTTTCTAAGATGGGAGCTGAACTTCTAGGGGAGAAAGCTCCTAAAGTAAACATTTCTTTTATGGCAAGGGGCAGGTGTATTGGGTATTGTGGATGCAGGTGAGTAGGTGTTCTTCATCTGCCACACTTACTGACTTGTAACGCTTCAACCTTCTTAAGAGTGGGCTGTTGCCAGAAAAGATGATTTTGTCTTCAGAAAAACTCCACAATTATAGATACGAGAATACTACAAGCACGCTGGACTTAAAACTTGTTGCAGTTAATGGTAATGTTTCCAGTGACTTCAAATGAATTTGGATGCAGATTAGAGAAATTAATTTGAGGAATACAGTTAAGTTATTTAAGCAGCACCAGTAGGTATGGCAATATTCAACCTGATTACCTGGCAGCTTTTGATTTTTAGTTCACACCTTTTTGAACAAAATTTGGCTCAAAGAAGTGAACAGATTTCCTTCAACTTTTGAAGAAAGACCTTGCAAGCCTGTAAGGAGAATTATGAGAAAATGAAAGAGGCAGCGTAATGGGTGTTGAGATGGAGATGAACTGCAGGGCAGGCTCTCTCTAATTAGTTTAAGGATTTTATACTGCTTCTTATTTATGAACTTTCTACACAAATCTGTAGCAACATCTGAGAGTATTGAGGACTTCATGGAGTCTCTAGGTTCCCCCCCATGCACCTGGGATTTTTCTTTTCTTAGGTCAAAAAGGCACTTCTGCTGCATTTGGGACAATGGCTCAGTGCTAGGAATAAAAAGGCATGTTCATAAAGTTAAATGTTAAATACCTTGCTTACAACTTTCTCAGAGAGATGATTCCTGGCATTTTTCTTAGGATCTTAAAGTTTTGAATTACCAACTCTCCTCTAGAAGGTTGTTCCATAGTCAAATTTATCCTGAAGGACAATGAATTTTTCATTGGTTTGTAAATGTTTTTTTCTCAAGCTTAAAAACATACCTGGTCACCAAAGCGTGCATCATGTTGCAATGATTCATGCATAAAAATGCATATTTAGCTGCAGCTGGAATTGGCTTCATTGAATGAATCTCCTTCCTCTGCTTGCCAAAAATCGATGCAGATCTGTGCTAAATGCTTTTTCAGCCAATAGAAAGTCTGTCATTATGCATGTTTGTGATTAAAAACCATTATGTTAATCTAACGGGTGTAAAGCCACTGGTTTTATTTGAGGAACCTAAGAGAAAAAAAAATCCTATCAAAAGAATTATGGCAATACTTGTTTATATGCAATAATCCTATTAAAAATATATTGTAGCTAATTACACTCCATTTTGTAAAACTTGTACATTGAAATTCTTGTGTTGTACACCCTTCCCTGGTCTGAGGATGGTGGTTATTTCACGTGTTTGTCACGTTCATTGAGGCCAATTGTGCATCTTGGTGTTTTTAAATTGATCATATTGTCTCTGCTAAGGTAATGCCTATAGAATAGGACCTTGTCACAGGATAATGGTCCCGCTGCCAGATACATACAGGGGCAAAGCTGGGACATTTATCAGAAATAAGCATCAAGGTGAAGCAGATACATTTATTTTCAAAGCAGGAGGCTTTTATCCTGTCAAAATCTTCTATGGTCTCCCTCCCCCACCCCTTCCCCCCTCTGCCTTTACCTGCATCTAGACCAAATGACTAATGGCCTAGATTCTGGTGTTTTCTTTGTCTGACAGATGTTAACGGAGTTGTTGCAGGTCTTTGGTATGTATTACTAAAGAAGTTGTGCTCTGGTTGGATCAAGAGGACAGATTTACGTTATAGGAAAGGAAGCTGCAATGAATTCCTGTTGTTTAGATTTTTGTGAGAGTAGTTATTGTTGTCTGAATTGCCATTAATGCCAAGAACTGATCATTCTCGTGAACTTGGCTAACATAGGAAGGAAAATGAAGAGTTGTGGGACCACATGTCCATGCCTACATTTAATGAGGTTCAACGTAACAGCAGCAGTTGGGTCACATATCCTATGCCTGTAGCCTTTCTAAATAGCTCAAAAGAGGTCATCAGCCCTTTGTTAACACATCATTCTTATGTTAGTTACGTAGACAGACATCTGTGAGAGACGTAAGAAAAAATCCAAAATGTATTAATCGTTCTGAAAAATTGTCTGCAGTTCGATAAGTGTAGCAGAGTAAGTAGTCTTGATGCTGTTGTCATGCCTGGCTGCTAGGGGGAAATCCAGTGCCTAATATAAGAAATCCAACATTCCCCATTGGACAGACATGCCAAAAAGACAGTAGACAACAAAACAATCTTCAGATGCCATAGTGATGCAATTTTGAAACTTCATCTATCGGTTCAGTAGGTCACAAATGTCGGTCACCCAAAATTGTAAAGTTTCAACAACTATAAAGTGTCCACATAGCAACCAAGAAGCTCTGAAGATGTCTGTTAAATTTTTCACCCGTCAAGTAAGAAGTAAAGGCTTTTTATCCATGTACCTCTTTGTGAATTTGGGTCTAAGAGTCAGGATTTCCCAAAGCCAAGCGCTGATGCTTTATTCATTATGCCATACCAATCCTTACAAACTTACTATTTATTCAGAGCATTTTCTTCTTCATTTTTAATATAAAGTACACTGAGAATGACTAATATTTCCATAATTCCCTCATCTCCATGAAGTGATGGTAATCATTCATCTGTTTGGAGAAGTTTCAACTTCCTTAAACTGTATCTGTTTTACACAGTGAGCTTTGTACGTAGCTCTATCCTGAACTTTTCCTGAATTAGATTTTCTAGTCTTATTGGTTCAGAGCAATGGACACTGCTACTTCAATCTAAACATTTTATCCCCCCCCGCCCCCCCCTTCAGCAATAAGAGAAGCTAGGCTTCCAAAATGAGGTGGGCATAATGCCAGCTGCATTTGCAAATGTGCATGACCACGTCTGGCAGTAAATGATTAAATTTGAGTCTTGGCATGCATTTCAGGTTCAGTCCTCTATCAGATATGCACGTCCTCATCGCTCGATCCACTTCAGAAATGGATTGGGTGGTACTCTCTTTTCTATTAGGATTTCGGCTGTACTTCGGCTGAACACTAGCTGCTCTGTATTCAGCACAACCATGCTAAGATTATCAATCCTGAGCAGTATGTTTTGGGGGAGGACAGGGCGGGCAATCTCGTGTGTATATGAATTCTGTTGATTTGTTCCTGGAGTACTGTATCACCTTGTAAGTCATTCTGACCCAAGGGCATCTCACACTGTCTAGAATACCTGGTAATTTTGTTGATTCTTAATAATGTTTGAAATCTTTACTTTTAGCAGTAAGAGTTGGTGTAGAAACAAGCTACCTAGCACCTACCAGCTCTGAAAAGAAGTCTCTGTTAGAATTTATTCTATTCTCGTTTGTCTATACATGCACGAAATACTGATTTTTAGCTGTGATCTATAGATTGCCTAGCCTTACAAATCCTGCAGGAAAGATAAGCAATTCTGAGTCTTCTTTGGTGTTGGTGTTATCAGAGCCGTACTCCTCCTCGTGTGTAAAGGTGTACTCAGTCTTCTGAACTCTAAGTGTAGTTGAGCAAATCAAATCAAATGAAACTCCTGATTACGGTGTGTTGTGTTTAATTTACTTACCGGGCTGTAGTAGTTACCCTTGAACATCCTCAGTGGATACTGCACACGGTGTGTGTAGGACAGGTTCCTTATCCCAGCTGCTGCCTGACCACAGAAACCTACCACCTAGCTTGAGAGCATCTTGGCACCTCTGGAACTCGTTTTGTTCTAACTAAGGAACGTATGCTCTAACGCTTCTTTGGTGTATCTTATCCAAGTTACCTTGAGCCTGAGAGTCATACAAGGGGAGGAAAAAGTAGTGCCACAATTTTCATACTATCAGAGCTGTGGAAAATCATCAGAACAAGGCGAATAGTGAGAATGGTCTCATTTTATGTACCATGGAAGTACATCCCTCGTAAGTGCGGAGATACTGCCTCAAGCAACTGTCCCTGCTTCCTCCGAAGGTGGTGGTGGGACACAACCCAGGTGTATCACTGGCAAAAGGACCACTTCTTTGGGGATGAAGTTTCCCTCCTGTCAGCCAAGGGTGGGTGTAAGAAGGAGGGTTAACCTGCGGCTGCCGAGTGACAGTGTCCCAAGCCCATGCCAGGTCTCTGGGCAGCAGCGCCCAGCAGCCCCGGTGCACCCATGTGCGATGGAGAGGGGCACCCTTTAAGGGTGGACCTGAAAAACCCAGCCACGAGAGACAGAGCCCTTGAGTAGGAAAAGCAAAAAAAGGTGACCTTCACCAAAACCATGCTTTTGCTGTGCCAAGAGTACCAGCAGCCCCGGTTAAAGGGGGGGAATCACAAGGGTTTGCGCTACTCTTCATCAAGTAATTCCCATCAAGCTGGGCTGCCAGTGAGAGCACTTGGCGTTTAATTAATGTGCAAACCGAGGACGAGAGCCGAGGCGTAATGTTCAACAGAAGCTTGTTGAAGTCAAATTGAGTATCACAGCTTGCTCCAGAGGGTGTTGGATTAGACCCCAGAAGCCAAGAGGTTTTTTATTAACTCTGTTTGATATGTATACGCCGACACTGGCGAAATCAAGGGAA
>NW_009620397.1:0-30889 GCF_000690535.1 Cariama cristata | reverse complement strand
CTGCCCCCAGCCTCTGCCGAGGGCAGCGGCGCTGCCTCTGGTAATCATCCTCGGGAGGAGAGGTATGATGGGTTTGCATTTACATGAGATGTCCTATTCATGAATGTATTTTTCAGCAATTCTGGGCAAATAAGCAGTCATGAATGTTTATCTTGCTGGTGTACACAGTAAGAGGTTACAGCTAGCAATGTTGCTGAAAGGAAAAATAAGTGTAGGCAAAATGCAGACGTTCAGGATGTGTGAGCAATGCTGCTTTCAGAAACAAACTTCAGCTAATCTACTGCCCAGCTTAGGAAATACTGCCTAATACCTGATAAACACTGCAGCTCGGATCCCTGCCCCAAAACCACACATCTATCCATGTGGAAAAAAAAAAAAAAAGAATCCAACGTTTAATCTGGAAGAGCGCTGTGGTAGGGTCTTAGAGAAACGTCCCCAAAGTCTGAGCATCGTTGCAAAGCCTGGTGTTGATCTGGGGTTGAATTGCTTTCAACAGCTAGCATCTGCAGCACAGGTATGACCCCATCAATGTTTTACAGGCAGGTTGCTTGCAATTGGTTAAGTCATTAATTCGGATGACCCAGCACCCTCCCAGCTCCTTCCCACGCCTTGACAAGCCCTCTCCTAACCTCGTGCTATAGAGCAAGCAGAGACGTGTCCCAAGGTTGCATTTAATCTGTTACTGGTCCCTTATAATTCACTACTCTCATTTTCCTGGAAAAAGCAGCAGATCGCAACTCCTGTGGAAACAACAAGGGTGCACTTCTCTGAGCAAATCTGGGAAGGAAAAAGAGATTTTTAATAACTGAATATTGATTGTTCCCCTCTCAGAGCAGCGTGTGCTGCAGGATCACAGCACACGACCCCTGCTTTGTCTTTTTCCAAATGAAACAAGGCTGCACAAGCTAGAGAAATAGATTTCACTTTCTTATTAATGAAATATTAATTGTATGTTTGTATTTTGGTGTGGCCTAAAGTGAATATTAAAGTGTGCATAAATAAAACATTGCCAACTTTAATACAAGATGGGGTTTTCTCACACTTGTCTTAAACGAGCTCATTACAGTGGAGAAGGTAATAAATATTTGATACCATGGCATGTTAATGAGGTGCTTGCTTGTGAATTCAAAGCATTTAGCATAGTTTTCTCTGCCCTTCAAACATGTTATATAGTGCAAACATTTTGAATTATTTAATCAGGAGGATCTTTAAGCACTCTAGTGCTGCGTTTAAAAACCTAAACCTACAAAACCACAGAAGTAATTAATGGTTGCAGCTTCCAAAACTGACTATAATTTCTTGGATAATATTGTTTGTTTTTAGTTCAGAGTTACTGTGGAGGGCTTTCCTGCCCTAGAAGGAGAAGCCAGCTCTCACTGCAGACCGTACGTCGCAGTAGTGGTACCCAGCCGGTGCATGCACAACACCTTCCTTGGTAGGTGCCTGCACAATTTTAAGTAGTTTTACTGGAATTTTAGCACACTAGGTTGGGTCATCAAGGCTGTTTTAACACACACATAAACTGTGTGACTGTTATTTTCTGCAGCTGAAGCCGTATTTCATGCCAGTCACCCCCCACGTCCTCATGGAAATGTTGCACATGTTGGAGGTTTGGAGAACAGGAGAAGCAGGGATGGGGAAGTCCGACTTGGTGGAGTTTGATTTCTCTCCTTGGCAGTTCTTGTTCTTCTCTCTGGCTGGCCTGGAATGAAATATATGCGTCATTATAAGCTGTGATGGATTGGGTCTGTCTAGGTTATTATAAAGAGGTAATAGCCTTCTAAAAGTAGCAATCCCAAATATTTCTCTTTGCATAAGCTTGTTGTTTTTTTTCAGCTGCTATGTTAATGATACTTCCCCCCCCACCCCAATACATACTGAGGGGAGAGCAGCACTGGAAGGTGTTGATGGTGATACCATACACACCGATGGGGAAGTCAAGGGCTCAGCAAGAAGCAATTTCCTTTGCAAGTGGTTTGTGGTTTCTTGTTGGGTATTAAGAGTGGAAGGGTGAGTGCAGGTGCTTCAGCAATGGATTAAAAGTTGAAGCTACGGTTTTCTTCTGTGCATATCTAAATAAAAAAAATCTCCTCAAAAAAGATAGGCTCAAAAACTCTGGAGACTGGAGAAAACAGAGCCAATGCAGATGCATGTTTCAGTTTGTTAGCTTTAGCAGGAGGCTTAAAGACAGAAGCCTCAAGTTGTCATAAAATCCTAATATTTGCAGTCCTTAGGCAAAGCAGAATGTTGGGATCAGTAAATGAAATCCGTTGTTTCAAGCTCAAATGGGGATGGAGGTTCTCCCAGGGCAGGTTCAGCTAAAGAAACTTTCTTTGACATAACTCCTTAATTGCAAGCGGGGTTTGGCATCGCTCATTTGGGCAGGTGCTGCCTGGGGGTACCTCCCTCCTGCCATGGGACGTGGACTGCCAACTGGGAGGGGACACGGAGCAGGAGCGGGGCCATGGGCTGCGGCTGAGCTGGTGTCTGAAACCAAGCGTTCTTGTTCAGATATCCTGGTTGTGTCTTTGCTGATCCGTCCCAGATGCCTGAGATATTATCCTTGTGCTTTCTTGTGCTTAAAAGGCAGCTCTCCACTTATCTCTTCACTGGAGAATGAATACCCAAGAAAAAAGCAAGCAAGTCTGATTAAAAAAAAAAAAAAAAAAGGGAAAAAAGTAACAGATCACTAAGTGATAGAAAAAGTGAAAGCAGAAATGCTTCTCGCATCTTCTAGCCTTTCCAGAATACAACTTCATCAGTAATTTGTGCAGCTCTAGACTTTGAGGAAGGTGAAAGCTCATAAGGTTTTTAGAAATCTTCCTTGCTTTGATATTTCTTCTTTTAAATTCCTTTTCATAACTCAACCATTAGCAGGGATACGTGTTGTTTTTAAGACAGCAAGTTCTACGGTTTTAGATGGAAAGAGCTTTTTGGAACAAGTTAGTATCGGTGCTAATAGGGACCCTTTTTTGAGTGCCTGATTCTGCGATGTTTTGAAGCATTTCTACCTTTTGCTGACATAAAAGGAATTGCCAGATCAGGCCCAGCATGCAGAAACTGAATTTCTTTTTAAAAGCGCTCTGTGGTATAACCACATCAAGGTTTGCCTCCTTTATAGTAAAAGGCATTTTTCTCAAATGATGTTCCAAAACTGCTTGCAATATCTATTCTGAGTTCATTGTTTTTCTCCTACATGCCTCTGCTTGGTGAAGGAAGATGACCCATATTATTCAAGGTATACATAAGGTGTTTTCCACAAAGTATCACAGTGCCTAACTGTTTCAGTAGCCTTAATCTGAGTTTTAAACCCATTTTCCGTCTCAGAAAATGGCTGCTGAAGCACTTTCTGCAATCCAGACTTTGCCATTTAAATTGCATGACAGTTAAAATGCAAAATTAAATTAAATATTAAATTTAAAGCCATTTAAATTAAAAACACTGAACTGCCAGTAAGAGCACAACCGATTTCGGAAATTGAGATGCTAGGTCTGATGTGAGGCATTGCAATTTCTGCGTGAAAGTGCCCCAGTATTGCTGAAAATTTGGGCATGAATCTGCCTGGGAAAAGCACAGGGTAGGTGATGGCTAAGTACGTGTACGTTCCTGACTTTTTCTTTGCAATGCTTGTAATCTTGGTGGGTAGGAATGTCAGCAAACCGTTCAGTAGGTCTTCATTAGTGCATGACGCAGTTCTGGTGAAAGGCAAGAGAATAAAGTAAAATAAAAGTAAATAACAGTAAAATAAAAGTAAGAGTTGCAGAGAGACAAGTGCTCTGGGGAGCTTCAGGAGGCTTTGCTTCTAGAGTGTTAAGGTGCTGAGTGCCCCCGGTCTGGGAGCATTCAGGGTTCATCCTGGGAAAGCAAGGCATTTACTTGCTAAAAATTAAGTATTTTAGGCTTAGTCTGGAACTTTTATCAAAACAATAACAAAAAAACCCCCAACAAACCCCCAAATGATAGTCCAATGATGAATGGTTTTAATTAGAAGTAGGTAGCAAACACTTCTAATAAGATATTATTTCAAGCAGTTTCTATACTTTACTGCTCCTGGAAGGCAAATAGTATTTATTCTTGAAACAAGAATTGGAGAACTAATTTGGCTTAGCTTTAATTTAGTGATGATACAATTTAGCTATAATTAAATAGGAGAGAAAAATTCTAGGTAACAAAATTTAGCTGATTTAGGTACAAACTTGTTTTTGTTCCTCCATAATTAATTTGTTCTTCAACTTGTAAAGTATTACCATCCCTAGGTAGGCAAAAGTGCAGTCAAGAGTCCATAACTTCTGCAATGTTACTTAAGTAGTTTGTGAGTGAAAAACTGGTAGGATAATCCTTAACCTATGGCCACTTGACACAAACGCTACCTAGTTGGGTCTTGATTCCTGGATTGTTGACTTCCTTCTAGTTGAGTGGGCCTAATTGTGGCAAAAATGGAGCCATTACAATTTACTTGGTTTGGGCTCCTTTACAAAATGGAGAATCCAGGTTTTCATCGGTGATGTCAGATTTTTTGTAAATCTGATTTTTTTGTTTCCTAGTCCATGAAAATTGTTGATACATTCAGAAACATGAAAGTAAGTTTCAAAATAATTTGATAAATCTTTCATAATATCATTGAAAATAAAAATTTAAGGCTTAGGGTAGTAGCATTCACATTTCTTTCTTTATTGAGGTTAGAAGGATGCACATCCATACCAAATATCTTCATTCAGTAATGAGGAATTACTTTTATTATCTTCTAAAATTTATCTTCAGGAGCAGCAAATGATTCTCTGTGTGCATCTGGATAATTTGACTATATCAATATTGATCCTTGCTTATGCAGTTGTTGATAATCCCTCTGGGAAATAGATTCTTTCAGTAATATTAGTTGAGCAGATGTTGGTTGTTGATTTTGCAGTTTTATTCTTGGTACTTTCATTTTTCTCAGAAGGAGAAACTTCCTTAATCCCGTGCAGAGATAGAAATATAAATGACAGCTAAAAATAAGCTGAATTTTCTGTCCTTCTCCTGCTCTCAGAATACACGCTGCGTTGAGAAGGGAGGATAAGCATGACTGTATGTATCTCTTTGAAGTACTTTATCAGCGTTCTTAAAAATATCAGAGGAGACTTATGCTATGTAAAAATAGTTATGATTACATCCTCTTTGGCTGGATCTGATACAGTTCTCATGCTGTACATCTGTGAGATGACTATCTGAATAACCAGGGAAAACTGATGGTTTTCAGGGGCAAGATTGCCTCTTGCGTTTGAGGCCTTTTTTGATTTCCATGACCTTTTTTAATTTTTGTTGACATTTTGTTTCAAGGGTCATGGATTTCTCCTTACCTGGTGGACTGTATCACAATTTTAAAACCTAGCTTTAGTAATTTAAATTCTACAGATTTTTATTTAGCCAAGTTTTTGCAATTCATTTTGCATTGGTTGTAAAAGCCTGCAGTTTCAGGTTTTTTAAAGCAATAAAGCACATAGTGCTAACTTTCTGTTTAATGAAATGTTCAGTGCTGCTCTCCCTCCTATTGTTTATTCAGTGTTATCTCCCTGGGTGATTTTGCTGCTTCTGGGTGGGATTTGGGTGGACTTTATTCCATCTTGTGTCCCTGCTGAGTTCAGGAGGAGTTTTCCCTCAGCTGTATTGACGGCAAAGCAGAGAACCTCCCTGGAGGACTGTACTGGAACCAAACCCGGATGGGATATCGGGGCTGATCTGTCCCGGTGACAGAGGGATGATGCTGAGCCATCAGAGCAGGACCGCATCCTGCTTACACATTCGTCATCACAAACACATTGCTGTGTTTCTTCACATGGGCAACTTTAGCACAGTTGTGCCAGCCACGAACGTGGACAAGAGTTTCACAGTGAATGTTTACAACTAGTAAAAGGTACTGATAGGTGGGAAATGTGTTTTCTCCTCACAAATGGTGCTAGAAGTAGCAGCTGCTTTTTCTCTGCGACGCATATCTTTATCTGCGGATAAAGAAACAGAAATTTTTTGTGAAAGTGAATTTTGAGCTGGATCAGGCCAACTGCCTGAACCCACCAGAACTCTAACAGTTGGACAAGGAGGGCATCGCCTCCACAGGTCCTTGGGAGGAGCTGCCATGAGCTCCTTGCTGTGAATTGTCCCACTATGGTACCACACTAGTCCATCCATAGGGGTCTTTGTGTTTTCGTGTGACCCTTGTTTGTAGGAATCCAACAAGTAGCTGGCATTTGTATAATTTTATGAAATTGTTGTCAGTATTGCTATAGTTTCTAATCAATCCTTTGAAAGAAATTTGGAAACACTGGACCACTTCAATATTTGCTGCTGTTATTCAGTTCTTTTGGATACTAAACTCTGCTCCTGTTGTGCAGGTTTCAATACACTTTCCTCTTTTTGACAACGTCTATTTTAATATTTGTTTTCCCTTGGAACAACAAAGACAATCACACAAACAAAAGCAGTAGAGGCAGAGACTTCTGACATAGAAGCCGGTGAAAGGGAAAGACCTTTCAAACTCTGTGTAGTTAAAAGGCATTTACAAAAAGCAACCCTGAGGGCTGGCAGTGATTGCGGCTGGGCAGCAAGTCCTGCAGAGGCAGCAGCATGGGGTGGCCAGGGCTGCATCTCTGTTCTTCATCCTAGCGTGAATGGAGCAAGTGCTGCGTCCTGTGGCATTACTCGTGATTTACATTGGTTTGAGTTGGGGAAGAATAGGATCCTACGTCATCTGGAGAGGCTAATGGTTACTTAATTATTGACAAAATCAAATTTGTACAATTGTATTTTCAGATCCCTCCCTCTGGCCATCTTTAAATAACTTCGCAGTTAACATAGAAATATGTTTTCTAGAACTTCCGTAAAGAAATCCTCTTCAGTGTCTGTTTTCATTGCTGGGTTATCTCATATTTTTAATTTACTGTTCTTTATATTTCATTTGCAATTCTCCATCCCTCAAAAATCTTTATAAATGGCTACATAATAAGTGCAAATTTCTCTCCTGTTCAATGAAAAGTACCAATCAGGCTGTGATGGCTGTGACATCTCTTACTAAGAGAGAACAAAGAAACCAGTCAACTCTAAATAATCAAAGTCTGGCTTGTCAGAGTTGGAGTATGTGGCCTATTAAGCTTTATTGAGGGTACACTGCAAAAGCAGTGGTGCTTAAATAAGTGTACAGGCCCTTATGTGACTAGTTATGCATGTGGCACAGTGATCTTGTTAAAATCAAATTTTATTCAAAGAAAGCAGAACTATCTCCAATAAAACTGTAATATGGCATAAAATCAAGTAGTGCTTCTTCACAAGTTGAAAACGCCTTATTCCAACTTCTGTGTTTTGTTTCTGGGACTGTTTAGCTGGGAGGATCTTCTCGGTGCCCAGTGAAAAGACAAGAGGCAACAGGCACAAACAGAAATACAGGAAACTCCATTTAAGTACAGGAAAATGCTATTTTATCGTGAGGGTGGTCAAACACCGGGGCAGGTTGCTTTGTGAGGTTGTGCAATCTCTGTCCTTTGAGATAGTCAAAGCCCAGCTGGATATGGCCTTGAGCAACCTGCTCCAGCTGCCCCAGATCCGTCAGGGGCTGGACTGGATGGTCTCCAGAGTCACCTCCGACCTCAGCCCCTCCGTGACTCTGCAATATACTGTGCAGTACAATTCCTGTGTTCTAAAATATTTCGCTGAGTTCAGTCATACCGTTGTAAATGGTAAAATTAAGTGGTTGAAGAGGGAGGGTGCATTTATAAATATGCCATCATAGGGGAGGAGAGACGTTTTCAGCTGAGTTATACCTGAATAGTCAGCAAGGTAAAGGTAGTGTAAGGCAAATGCAACAGAAGTATAGACCTCCTGTCTTCCGCTGGCTCGTTAGTCACAGGAGTTCATGGCAGAGTGTCAGTTATGGGTAGAGATGGGTACTTGCTGGTAGAAAATCTGCTGCTTTTTCTTCTGAACTGACTGAGCTGTTGAGCTTTCATGGTGTGGCTTGTGCCTATGAATATCATAGAATCATTATGGTTGGAAGAGACCTCAAAGATCATCAAGTCCAACCATACACCCAATGCCACTATGCCCGCTAAACCCACTAAACCATGTCTTGAAGCGCCACATCTAAACGTTTTCTGAACACCTCCAGGGATGGTGACTCCACCACCGCCCTGGAGAGCCTGTTTCAATGCCTAACGACTCTTACAGTGAAGGAGTTCTTTCTAATGTCCAGCCTGAACCTCCCCTGGCACAACTTGAGACCTTTTGTCCTCATCCTGTTATCCCAGCCTTCTCGTCGTTCTTCAGCCAAGATGCCTCAGCACTCTTGGAGATACCTGGCCCGCAGGTAGTTCTGAGATAAATATCAACCACCTTCCTCCCGGCTTTCGAACCACTCTGGTCCAATTAATCTGATCAACCTGATCCATGGTACAGCCATCTCTGCTGTTCTGAGGAGAAAATCTCCTGAGGCTGCAGGCAGAGATGGGGGCTGGCTTTGCCTCCCTACCTGCTGCTGGGACCAACTCTGCTGTACCGGAGCGCAGATGCAGCTGAAAGCAGTGGAAGCATCGTATTTTGGTGCACACCCTTCCTGATGTCCTGTTTTTGATGTAGTGTTTTCTGGAAAGGACTTTGGTTTAGCACTTCCCCTGTCGCTTAGTTTTTCTCTGTTAAATGCAGTCAAGTTTCCTGGTGGGAAATTCAAGAGAAGTTATCTAGAGATAGATGCTGGTTTTATTCTCATTGCTTTAGTCAGGGATTTTCCTGGGATCATTAAAAGTTTGGTGCTAGCAGCATGCTGTGAGGATTCCCTGGTCCTGTCAAAATCTGCAGAGAATTTCTGTCATATAAGTTGAATACAAATAGAATTTTTTTGTCTTTTATAGCAAAACAGCAAACGATATTTCACCTTTGATAAACTTGAAAAGCACAAGGACTCTGTTAAACACTTTTTTTCTGGTGTCTCCTCTGTACTTTGCATTTCTCCATCAGCCACTCATTGTCCACTCCTTTATGCAGCATGAGTATGCTCCAAAGGAGTTTAGTTTTTTCTTGGCATATGTCTCAGCTTCCTGGCACCCTGGCTGAATGTTCCCTGGGTTTCCAGGTTTGGTTCGTGCATCAGGACAAGCCGAAGTGCCAACCTCAAGCTTTGCCTCGATGTTAGAGGAATAGATGTGCACCAGAGGTGGGTGTTCAGCAGTTACCGGGGGTGGTCCTCACCCCCGAGCAGGGATGTCGGCACATGGCCCTGCTCCCCTTCAACTGGCAGACGCTACGTGCCAAGGGCACTGCCATTTTTCAGTGAATAAGCTGTAATTCTCAGGCGCTCTCTCTCCAGCAAACAGTCATGTTATTTATCTCCATCTGCTGTGCTGTTTTTTATTTTGTCTTCTCATTTGGTGTCTTCATTTGATATTTTTTATTTGACACCATGGTTCCTGATGTTTATCCGTCAGCCTAAATGACAAATACCAGCCTCTGACTTACAACTCCTTCTGCTGATATTTGTAGTAGATCTCAGGTCTCTCTTCTGACTTTCAAGGCTCTCCTGTGTTTCTCCCAAGTGACCTGTGTGTTATGACCCCTACATTGTCATTTACTACACTGTCTTCATTGCTAAAACTTTATTCCACAGATTTTAAGCTAGATATTTTCCATACAAAATGAGTTATAGTGGTTATTTTCCAAAATGGGCTGTGCACTCAAACTTTCCTTGTTAATGAAACCTTGTGCGTTCCCTCTTGCCTTCTCCTGTAAAGGGGACTCCAGTGCTGTGGATGTTCTCTGCTGGGTTTCCGCCTCGTCAAAGCCAAAAGAGCCATCACCTTAAATGTGACCAAGCCCTTCAATCTCGCAATTTATCATAAATTATTGCTGAATTGCCTTAGAATCATCTATGGTAACTGCTGAAGAATTAGTAACTTAGAGGCTCAGCTCAATCACTTTGTATGGTGTGAAATCTGAAAACTTTGAATGGGTCATTTTTACAGTTGATTACAGGGCTTTTACTCCTCCAACCTTCTTAGATGCATCTTTGAATAGCTTGATTTATGTAAAGAACTGATGCTGCGGTTCTGAAAAGACACTTGCAGAGCTTGCGTGCTAGAAGCAGAGCGTTAAAGATTGAGACTTGTAGCTTACAGAAATGTTAAATTGAAGAAAATTAATTCAATAGCAATAAATCCGAGTATGTATTCAAGTCCTCTGTTCCTGAAACCTGCTTAGATTTGTCTTAAATTGAGCATAAATTCCTTAGTCTTAGCCCTGAAAAGTATAAATATATAAAAGAATGATCTGTTCTCTGTCTGTATGGATAGACTTCCTAATGTTATTCCTAAGACTGTGGGGGATGGATATATGGAGTGGTCAGACAGGAACAGGGTTTTCCAGGAGTGCTGGCCCCTAGTGTGAGCCAGGATAGGAGCAGAAGGAGTACTGTTATGTTGGTTTAGTTGCCAAGAGGAAAGGAGACTAAACAGTGATGTGTGAAATGGACCTGATCTTAATCCTGTTGAACTCGGTGGAAATCTGTCAGAGACATGACTGAAAACAATATTTAGGCTTCCAATTTCTGATATTATAAGACTAGGGTAAACATACACTGATGGCACTTAGTTGCTGAAGAAGCTTGAGCAGGTCTAAGAAAGGCTGAACTGGCCAGTTTACAGTTTTGACGGATCATGTGAAAGGCTTTTTCTTTCCTTTGACAGATGCTCAGGAAAGTGTTTCCAAGAGTGGTCTTGACTCCCTTTTTGTGAACCTGAGCCAGCCTGCATAATACCACAAATGTCTTAGACTGGACTTAGGGTGCCAGAGTGAGCCTAGAGGAGGATGCAGAGAGACTTGCAAATATGATTTTTATTTTGCATATCAAAATATTAATTTGGAAGTGGAAATATAAATGTTGGCATCTAAGCTTGAAAGGGTAGGCCATTAACTGTAAGGTTTCCACAACGGTTACATTTCTGATATTTTATTGGACTGTACGATTTATGGTTTTTATTATGCTTCTTTAAGTGACGATGTGTCTGTATCCAAAATCAGGAGATGTACCGTGAACTTAAAAGGGAGGAAAAGGGAAAATTCTTCCTTTTGGGAAGCCCAATTAGATGGATAAATGACACAGATGACTTCACTAATTTATAGTCTCTGTGATTTCTGTGATGAAACACAACACACATGCTGTTCACTCTGTTCCTTAGAGCTTTGGGTAGTTTAATGTTTGTGGCTGTAAAAACACAATAGGGAATACCTTAACATATGCTGGAGCTAAACTGGATGAGAAAAGGCAGCAGCTAATCTGTGAAATATAAAATGCATCTTCTTGAAGTGTTTGTCTAGAAAAAAAAAAAGGCATTCTGGCTTCATGATTTTCAAGACCTCTTGGAATACACTTCATCAGAGGCACTGCCTCTTAAATACATAAATTACCATAAAAATATCTTCTGGCTTCATTAAAATAGCTTCCCACTTGATGGGTTCATCTGTTAGGGCAGGACTAGAAAGCAGTCAGACTGCTACTCCAGTGACCACAGGGTTCCTCGTTTATTTAACATTTCGCTCAATATTCAAGGAGAAAAGAAAGGAAATAATTCTGCAGCTCTTACAGATCTTCTCTAATAAAATGTCACCTTGCAAAACATTTACGTGTCCACTTACCTTCTGTTACCGCTCAGAAAGCCCGGTAGAAGGATGCCCTGGATGGGCTGAACACCTGGAGTGGGTTCCTGTTGAGATGAGCAGCCAGACAGGCAGTGGTGTGAACCCAGACCCATATCCCCGTGTGAGTCCTGGGGAGGTGCTCCTCACAAAGTCTTTGGCCAAATCACTCTGGTCAAAATGCTATTTAAAATGTAAACCTAATATAGTATCCATGAAGTGATGGCTTGCATGCTAAACTTGTTGAGCTTTATTAACGCCCTAAAATATTTCGGTAAGAAGCGGCAGATTCTGAAAATTATGATACATATTTGATTAGTTTGGGATTTCAGTCAGGCGAGAACTGGAAGTTTAGCTGAAATGGTTGAAATAACTTTTCCTTCTACCGGAAGGAACCTAGTTATTGGAAATATCAGATTTAGTCTGGTTCACAGAGAATTTCCAGGCTGAATTTTTGTTTTATTGGTTCAGGACATTGGGGTAAGTTTTAGATCCATTTTGAAATGGTATCTGAATTAAATTGTTCAAAGTTTATCCATTCTTATGGCTATGCTGTTCATTTGCATTTAGGCACAGTGGATTTAATGATTAGAAATCTTTTTTAAAATGGTCCCAAATGTGTTTTTTTTAAGGATTCATTAACCTAATTTCTTTTGTTCTTGAGATATGGTAGCCTTATTTTTGTGTTTTACTTGCTGCTATGAGATACGAGGAACACTCGAGCTAAATTATATGTCACCTTGCTTATTTGACATTGATTCAATTGCTTGTATCAGTCAGCAGATGACACTTATAGGTCATTCGTCCTCATTGGGATTCTGAAGTTATCGAGTAATTTCTTATTCTTTCAGAGGCTATTCATTTTAATGATATTTTTGCCTGTATTGCAACTCTACGGCTGTAGTTTTCAGTAAAGGTCTATACAGGTATTAAAACTAATAGACTGTTCTAGCAATTGACTAGTATAATATTTATGGAACCATCTGTTCCACTAAAGTTTATAATTTGGTGTATGTGAAGTTTCTTGCATCAATAGAATCCTTCAAGTTTCTAAATGCAGCTGAAATTTAAGGGACAATATTAATCATGTATTTTGACAGTAGTAGTACTCTGAAACTGTTGTGTGTTTGAGCAAGTGTTCTCAAAATTTAGTGTATGTTACCGTTTCTGTAAAAATGACACTAAAATTGCGATGAGAAGTCGCCATTTACAGCCACATCTATTGCTTAGAGTATCAGAGCTGCAGGAGTTGCAGGCAGGTACCTGGAACACAGCTGGAGATGGATTTTCTAAAGACCGCAGGGTTTTATTAGAAACAAGTGATAAAGCAGCAATATCAGCAACGTTGTGCAGGGCTATTTCTTTCGGTGAGGATAATACTATCTGTACTCGCATAAAAGCCATGTTGCATAGCATCGCACCTCCTTGGTCTGCAACGCTGCGGCCACCACCTGATAGCAGATGGGTTACAAAGTTCCCTCCGACACTGCAGGTTTCTTCAGTCTTCAAAAACTTAATGCCAGCCTGCAACCTTATTAATGAGAAAAGTGCATTAATGAGAAAAGTGCTAGGATCAAGGAGTATTGTGTACGCGGCTGGTGCGAATCCCAAGATAGCAGTGGCGGCTGATGGCAAGCTTCATCAATAACAACCACATTGAGAGCAAACAGCTCCAGCAGGAAGGATTGATGAGAGCAAAATTGCGGTTCTAGCAAAGTTCTCTTCTGCTTGAAGGGCTGGGTAAGGACTGATTTTTATTTTTTCCACATGTTTACTTTGGAAACCCTTTCTAGCCTGAAAGCGAGAACAGTCTCACTTATCAAACAGCCAGGTATGGGGTGGTCATTTAAATTTTACTGAAAGACAAAATGGGTGAATTTTGACTTTGAAGCTATAGGGGGAAATGCAAAAGAACACTTGTCAGACACCTGTAGTTCAAAACCACTTACATGTACTGGCTGTCTGAGCTGTTGCTGCAGAAGTCATCCTCATTTGCAATTCAGCAGTCCCCCTTAACTCATATATAAGTACTTACCTTCCATTTAGACACCACGGGGGTGTTATCACTGAAAGGGTGAAGTCAGCTAAGAGAATCACTTGAGTTAATGCAGAAATGAGGGCAATATATTAATGTAACAACAGGACAGCTAGCTTTTTATATTTAAAGCCAGGAGCCTAAAATAATAGGTATAAAGGGTACTTATCGGGAGCAACTGCATCTTTATTTTAAAGACTTGCATTTGAACAGGGTGCAGCACCCAGCTTACAGAGCGATTCACACTTTCATGACTTTGAAGCCATGAAGATTTGGAATTTTTTTTTTTTTTTTGCTGTTAACACATGTTGAGAGTAGGTTTCTTTCACTTGCGATAGAGCTGTTTTTGAAAGAAATGTCACTTACAAGGAGTGCAACAAAAGCACGAGTGTCTAAGGCGAGAGAGGCCCGTGTGCTGTGCTGCTGTGCTGCCTTCCCATCCTTTCAGCTCTGGTTTGTAGGTCGGCCGCAATGTGATCTCCCCAGCTGTGCTGCTCTAGAAGCATGCTCAAGGGCAAGGATGAAGTTTACCCTTGGGAATTTCTAACTTTTCTCTGGAGAAGGGGGAAAGAATAAGAGAAATAGCGATAGAAATGTCAGCAGTACAGAATATCACGGAAAACAAGAAAATGCAAAGCCTCACGGCAGAGAGAACCTCAAAGCGGTACGGTTGAGGAACGGTGACCATGAAAGCAGGAGACCAGAAGGAGATACCAGGGCGCAGATCTCCACCCCACTGCCTGTCCTGCCCGTGCACCACATGCTCGAGCTGCCTGCAACGGCTTGGGGGTTTCTCCAGCCATGATGTCCTCGTGGCCCCCCAGCCACGAGAGCAGGGGAGCAGTGCAGGGTCCTTGCAAGGGATTGCTTTCATCAGCTGTGCTTCTCCTTTGGGCTGAAACCCAAAGCGCTTAGTCTTAAAGCATTGCATAGGTTTGGAATATGTAGTAGTTTGAGTCCTGTGTCTTTGTGCTAGAGCTTGGCATTTTGTGCTCATGGGAGTCTTTAAGGTGTTAGGGCATTAAAAAAGACTTGGGTTGAAACTTGTCAAGGGGAAATAATATCTGCAATTGCTAAGCTTCCTGATTAAAAAAACCCACAACAGTGTCTAAGTAGGAGCAATGTTTTCTCAAGCATGATTAGTAATACTTTAATTCAACACAGCAACAAAAAAAAATTGATTTTATTGCTCTCTATTTTATGGATCATGACTCTAACTGAACTAAATAGTCAAAGTACAGGTGAATAATACTGCTTTAGTGAGCTGTTGAGCACATTTCCTTCTGCATTTCGCTTTTTTTTTTTTTTTGTCCTGCTTACTCAGCTTCTCACATCTCTAACTCCGAAGGCCTATGTACCACCAAAGAACAGCGAAGCGACCAACTGCTCTGTTTACCTTACTGCACTGAACAATGTTTTATGCACCTTCTCGGGTAGGCTTTTCTCTTCTGAATGCATCTCAGTAAAACTGAGAAGAATATACATTTTTAGGATGCAACAAAACGTAACTTCTTGGTAGCTGTGTCAAGCAGTGTTTTCTCTCAACTGAAGACAATCATTAATATCAAGTGTTTTGAGCTACGTATCTGAAAGATCCATTGGGTGGGGTATTGGACAGATCATATTAAGAGATCGTCTCTGCTCCAGAAAACTTCTAATGTTGATAGTATGAGAGAAACGAGGTGACGTGCACAGAAGGTCCAAGAACTTGTTTAGCTTACACTAGTGATCAGGGCTGAACCAGAAATACAAACTGTTTCTCCAGATTTCTCTTTTGCAATAGCAAACAGCCTTCAGTCATTCATTGTAAGGGAGTTGACCAGTATTCACTGGATTGATTTCAGTATCAGAACATTATTTTGCAAATTTAATATTCGTGTTAGCCTCTCAGTGCAAATACAGAGCTACAGCTCTGAGTCAAATGGGTACAATGGTGGTGTTAGGGCAAAGTTTGGACTCGATGATCCCAGAGGTCTCTTCCAACCTCGTTGATTCTGTGAAATAAAGTAGTTTGTATTTTCTGCAGTCTAAGGTATTTTCTACTCTGACAGATTTTAATCCAAATCACCACACTGTTGACAGGAGGAAAACTTCTGTACCGAGCTTAGAAATACTCTAAGATGGGGCTGACGCGGAGAACATTGGTGCTTACAGGTAAGAATCTCAGTTTCAGATGGGAACTCACTTTTGCAGTAAGACGGGGAAGCAACTGGGTGCTGCTGGTGGTCTTCCTGCAGCTCTCCTCAAGGGGAGAAGGGTCATTGGTACTTGGGGGAGATACTTGTTCATATGTGAGCCCATAGTCAAAGTACCTAAAAGGGACTACAGTGGTTATAGTGGTCTTATTGGAAATGAGAACTGTGGTGAATAGAGCAACCTTGATTTACATGTAGAAAATGAATGTAGAAAGTCATTAAATTCATCCTGCTGCATCAACACTGTTGCATCGAAACTGTTCTCAGCAGAGGTTTGGGTTAGGTGTTATAAGGTTTTCTGCTGATGGAGAGTCCATAGCCTCCATGGCCAATCTGTTCCTGTGCCTAATGGTCCTTTCACTTAGGAAATTGTCCTTCGTGTCTAACCTAATTCCCTCTGGCCGTAATTTCAGCTCATCCCTTGTAGTGTTCTCCCCAAGGACCGTGGAGAAAAGTTTATTCCCGATCATTTTAGTCACCTTTAATACACTGGCAAAATGCTATCATCCCTCCCCTTAGGCACCTGCAAACCAGACATCCCCAGTTTTCTCAGTCTTCCTTTGCTGGTCATGTTTTCTAGATTTCAATTTTTTCTGTTGTGGCTTCTCTTTGCTTGAGTCACCTCTTGGTCCCTGTCCCATGAGTCAGAGTTTCAACCTAGCCCACCAGTTAAGGCAAACCCTTAGCATTTTGCTGAGGTTGATGGGGAAAAATCTTCCTTAGAAATGGTAAGCCTAAGACTTTTACATAACCTATTATCTGTTGAAGTTCTCCTGTGTTTTTCTCCAGTAATTACCTTTCTCTGGCTGCTACTTCAATAAACGTCCTGTAGATCCCACATGGGATAGGAAGGCACACAAATTACTCATGCTTTGAACGGAAACTAACTAATTCCAAAGCTAATGATACATGCTGAGTTTCTCCAGTCTGTAGAGTTAATTTGAACACGAGTAAAAGATACACTCTGCACGGATTTTTAAACACCCCTGAGGTACCCACATGGAAATAGTTCTCTCTGAAAAAGGTTGCTGCCTGTCCCTCAGTAAAGATGGGCTAATTTAACCCACAGCAGCTGCTTTAGCAGTAGAGTTCAAAGGAGCTTCAAGATAATTTTATAACGGAGGAAAAAAAGTTTTCATTTTCTTTATGCTCCAAGATGGCCTTGCTTCAAGTGTTCATATGAAAACAAATTTAACCCAGCAATAATATTGCTAAAGCTGAAACTGATACTGCCCGAAATTCCAGAGAAGTGTAAGGAGTGGCAGAGATTTCTATCAGCCCGTTGGGTCTCCACTGTCAGCAAAACAAGTTACTGTTGCTTTTCATGACATATGCAGTGTTTTACATATGTTTGCATAAAATATAAATCTGTTGTTGTAAAAATTAGCAGCCTACAGTGAAAAACCTATTAAACCAAAGAAAATTTCATTTTGCTAAATTTGTTGCCTACCTTTGTTGTGTAAGGGAAAGGTGAGGTGTCATTGCTGCTGTTGCAAGTTAGCTTAGATTACCCGAAGACTTCTACAGGACTACTTTTCTAGCAAATTAAAGGAAAGCAAATTTTACAGGGGAAATGACTGTTCTTGCACTTTAAATGCTGAGCCTCCTGTACAGGACCACAGGCACAAAAGGCACATAACCAAGTCTTGTAGCCATGAAAACAACAGCACAAAAAGGAGCTTTCTCTCCCAGTTTAATTTTCTGTAGTTACAGAAATGAGACTACCAGCTGTTTGAATTACAGTGTGCAGTGACACAATAATAAGAAAGTTAATCTCTTTAAGTAGCTATCATATTGTAGTTTTTCATTGGCAACTCCTTGCCTGCTATTCCCATTTACCTCTAAATCTGCATCTAAATGCAAGTAGCAAAGTTCTCTGTACAGGTGGAGAAAAGCAGAACACCTGCGATGAAGATATCCATGCACAAAAAGCACATGCATACGCATATATATGCGTGTTTTATAATACTTTGAGTAGGATCACCAAGTACAGTTTGAAGGAAATATGTAGATGCTGTTTTTGTCGCATCCTGGATATTTTTCAGCATACATTGAAAAAATAATAGAGTTAGGTTTATTAGTCTACAGAATAGTATGGTCTGAGCTGGGAGGTGCGTCCTTACTAGTACGTGGTTGCGGTGAGGTTTTCTGAACCAGAAGGACACTTCAGGGATTTTTTTGGAGATCAGCGGTATTCAGCTGGACAAGTTTTTCCCACAGGTTAGCTCTGGTTGGAAACTTCTCGAGTTGTATTTTCTATGAATATATTTTGGAAATGAGATGGTTTTGCAAGCCTCTGAAGGGCACCTCATAGTTTTGAAGCTTTCTGTTATGGAAATAGGGGAGACCCCATAGGGAACAGAAGGATTTTTTTTTTCCTGTAGTGTTTAACTATGGAAAGGACCAGAGCTCCTGGAGGAAGGAAGAGGCATTTCATATTATCCATTCCTCAATGCTAATAGATGAAAACGACCTTCCTTTGTCACCTGTGCCTAAATAACTTTATCTGGACCTTTTATAAACAAAGCAATTCACCTAAATGAAATTTTCTATGATGCCATTTCCCTCCTTTCTCTCTTCTTCCTTACCTCCCTCCCTTGTCCCCCACTTTCTGGCAGCTCCAGTACCTGGATCATGGGACTCTGCCTTCTGGTGAGCACGGTATAGACCATGCAGAGGAAAGTCGAACAGATGCAGCAAAAGCTCTTTAAATGCTTTATTTTATGAAATGTTACCTCTGTTTCCCACAACTAACTTTAATAAATATAAAGCCAGTACATGATTAAGATTTCAGAATTTGACTGTTTTTACATCCCCTCTGTACCTGGTTTGTAGCCGAGAGGTTTTAGTAGGTGATTCATCAGCATCATTACTGGCTTTATTCATTTAAGAGCACCTGGAGGGATAATGTTTCAACATTACACTAACAAAAGCTGAGTTTTTTTGTACAGTTCAAAATCTTCCATTTAGTTCTGCTTTAATTTAAATGTTTCATGTTAACTTTATGCGTTATTTTTTAGCTTAAAAGAAGTTACTTTGTAAAAATCAACTTTTGTTTTTATCCTCTAAAATTCACCAAGGGAATCTGAAATTGGGTCAAACTAGTTTTATTTTGTTCTGCAGCAATATTATTTTCTTGATATGAGATTATTTAGTTTATACAAGTTGCCAGTGGCAAATTACACTTGATGTTTCAGCCATAGAAGGTGGTATGTTCCTGGTGTGCAAAATGCTGTCCTGCTCCTCCATTTCCCGAGCGGTTCCCCAACGGTGGAAGCGGCCCTAGGCTATGGCGCAAATAATGGAGGCAACTATTGTGGTGCACTCTGACTTTGGTATTTAAAATACCTTAATTTGGAGAGATCAGCTCCTTTAACAGCATTTGGGGTAGTTATCCCAGAAAGTGTGAGATTCTGTTCTTTTTCAGAGTCCCACAACAAGACTTTTGTATCCTACTTGGTTTCCCATGAGGGGAAATGTGATCTATATAGATATGAGGATGGCTGTTGTGTACGCAGATCACCACTCACTTAGACTAGGTTTTCTAAAATACTGTTTGGGGAATATCTAACCTTTGGGTGAAAGACAATTGGATTAAATGCTTTCAGATGTATTGTGTGCCTAGCTGTGCTAACATAAAAAACATTAACCCCCAAACATTGGAAAATTAATCAATCACTGCTAAAATTTCAAAGGATGTACAGTGCCATGTAAGGTCAGTTACCATAAGAGTTCTTGAAAAAAGGGGGAAAAAAAGTTCCTGCAAATGTCAAAAAAGAGAGCAAACTGTGAAGCACAATTTAAATGAGCAAAGTAAGGAGTCTAAACTGCTCTTACAGCTGATGGAGAGAGGTAGGCATCTCTGGAAGGCAGTTAGGAGCTCAGTAGCTTGAATTAGACTGCCTGCGTATTATTCATATCCTACTCTGGAATGAAAACAAAATTAAGTGTGAAAAAAAAAAAAGTATGTTGCAGGTGCCAGTCCATTCTTTAACTCCATCTTCAAAGTTTCTTTTGGTTACCATACGTCAGACCTGTGGATGCTCTTTCTTGAACTTAAATTCCTAGCTTCTTCATATAGGATTTTGAAAGTAAGATAGTTGTGCTATAGATCCCTGTATTTCCAGATTTAAAATCCAAGCTTTTGCCTATATCTAAAGGGTCATGGCATGGTGAGAAGATTCAAAATGTTATGAAAAATTATTGCTTCTCTGCTAGCAGGGACTTTGTGGCAGTATATTTATAGTTCTTGGTGCTATTCCGACATCTCTCTGTTATGTCGTAGGATCTGTATGAGTAAAGATTTTAGCTCTCTGCTTGTTACTGGCAGGAAGAAACCTTTTGAGAAGGTTTCAAAACCATAGGGGTCCAGAACCCCTATCACATTCCTTCCTAACAGAAAGACCTGCTGGCTTTATTTTGTCTTCTCTGTACTTTAAAGAGACCCATATTATGAAGAAGAGGAAATTCCCTTAACCATGCTTTACCCTAGAAAAATGGTACAGAGAAGAGTGCTGGGAGAACTGTAGCTTTGTTGGCCAAAGAAGGTCAGGACACAAGAAATTGTAGAGGGCTGTTCCTCTGCACAATGACCTGCCGGTGCATTAGGCTCATATGTTGCCCCTGCAAATTGTGTTCTATGGCAAAGAGGACAACAACAACAACAAAGGTTGTAGTACTTTTTCATCAAGAAAGAGAGACTTTATGTATAGGTCCTGGTCTTGAACCTTAACAGTTGTTTATCTGTCACCAACTTTATTGGAACAGGACAGTAGACCCAAGAGGACTGGCGTGTGCTACGTGTTATTCCTGCAATTTCTGGTTTATAGGGTGAAATCTGGGATGCTCTGCCCAACGTTTTTGACCCTACAGTGCTTATGAATGCAACCAGGAGTTGTTCTGCAAGTGCTGTTTGTGGCTTGCTAAGTATCATTTTAGGCATCCATTCTTAAAATAGGGCCATCTTCAACATTTTAAGACTAACTTGCTTTAGTAAAACATTTTTACAGTCCTTAGCAGACAACTTTAGACCATAAATGCCTGGAAGCAAGGATTATGAAAATACTACAATGGAAAGCCTGCAGCTGTGTCTATCGTTCACAGCTATAGATGTCAAGTACAGAGGTGTTGGGTCTAGGAAGATAAAACTGCTGCTTTGTCATTCCTCTATTAGCATTGCAATTCCCTTGAGAACCAAGAACTTGGTGGATGTGTTATGGATTTATGTAAATGACTTACCTCAAACTTGATCCTCTGCTCTGGAAGAGAGGAAAATGGTTTCTAAGCAGGGGTATTGGTGCAATGTACTGCCAGGGTTCTTTCCCTGGGAAACACAACTTCTTCTGCCGAATTAATTCGGAATAATCTGTGGCAAATTTTGAAACTCTTATTTAGGAAATTGTTCTAAAGTGTTCTTTGAAATTCCAGGCAAGTAGTTTTAAAGATGGTTTCTGAGGTTTTTCTGATATTGCAGCAGCCTGAATATATTAAAATGTGACTCATTGGGTTGAGTTTTTCAGAGGCAATGAGCACGAGTCTGGAGTCTGCCTTCCCTGAAAGCTGGGTCCTGCTCAGAGGAGTTGAGTTAACATAGTGCAGGCTAGGAATCTGTTTCTTAATCATTTAGCTGCTTTTCACTTAAAAGCACTTGAGTATTTGTTATGTAAAAATAATTTAGACATCACACAGCATATCCTCTAGTGCAATATATACACTTTCTAGTTTACTAAAAGCCCCTCTTTCCTATTCTGACCTTGTCACTTTACCTTGTCATTCGTTATTGATATTATTTTAGTTTACTCCTCAGGTGAACATTTGCTAACCGTTAGAGATTACTGAACATTTCCCAGGTCCCAGCTATCCTCTCCAACGAGAGGAACCTGTTTCCAATCTGCGCTAAAAACCAAGAACCAAATGCCTGTGTTCACCTCTCTCCCCTTCTCTCCATCCTTCCCTGCCTCCAAAATTAAGAAAAAGCCCTGACAGATTCAGTTTCTCTACTCAGAGGCTCTACTTTTCAGCTGCACATTTGTGTGCTCAGACTATTTCCATGCAACCTCTAATCTTCAGAAGTCGAAGCTGCTGAAAACCTCAGCTGGGGAGAATCCAGATGCGGCGCGCTGCCATTTTGCAGGGAGCATTTGCTGGGTTTCTGTGGGGAGATGCTACCTGTCGGGTCCCTGCTGCTTCTCCCTGTCCTATCTGTGAAGCTCTGTGTCTGCTAAGAAGTAGCAACGTATTTCTTTTCCATTTTTTTTCCCCTCTTTTCTTTAGCAGCAGAGTATAAACCTCAAAGGCACAGTGGTTCCTACTTGAAATTTTAGTGTAATAAGCAACATAGCAAAGTCGGGGGAGTTCAACTGAGTTTATTTGGAGCAGACTTGTCAATGCTTCACGTAACATTTATGTATTTTCACAATAACTGCTGTCTTTGTTCTGGGAGGAAAGGGAGAAGGGAGAGGTGTGATGCTCCAGGTGAGCACTGGCAGGGAACGACCGTGGATGCAGCAGAGCATCTTTTGCTGCTGCGGTGGGAGGAAGCGCCCCACTCCAGCACACCTTCGAGGGGTTTGGTAGAGCAAGCCAAACCTGCGGGATGCCTGTCTGTGGGAGTAGTTTGCTGTTTTCTACGAGTTTGTCTTCTATTCTGTGTATTACTTCTTGTTCTGTATCAGTAACACCCAGGATTGCTCTGGGCCAGTGGATGAGACTTCGGCTGCAAAGTACACACACACATAAAATGTGTGAAAAATCACAATGACAGGGTTTTGTTCCTTGCTGGCTTGTGATAAAGAGGAACAGAAACACTGACCAGACATCCCCTCTGGATATTTTAGGGCCTTTTTTCACATGTCTTGAAATCTATTCTTTTTGCTGTTATTATATATATTTTTTTCATTATGGACTAATAACTTCTTAAAACATCTTAAATTAAGACATACAAAAATTATTGGTGGGAGAAAGAGGGAAGAGGCAAAATGGGTTGATAAAAATAAAAAGCCAGTGAGAATATCTTCACTGCATTTGCTCATACTAGCGCTTCTTATGTTACTAGGTGGAGTGACTGGAGGAACTAGTATTAACTGAAAGTAAATTGGCATAAAAGATTAATGCTGAAGGATGGTTTTTAGTTGCTTTCATCTTCAATTGAAATGACTTTTCCAGGATATTTTCTGGCTGATCTCTTTCTGATAAAACTTGAATAAAATTTTTGAGCTAGCTCGTAAGTGTACAACCAACATAATCTGCCATTTAATGAAAACAATTAGAAAACAGAACAAGAAATGAAAACAGTCTTTTTTTAAAGAATCTGCATCAGAATTACCTCTGTCTTCCTTCTCCTGGTCAAAACCATTTATAATTTGGCTTTCAAACTGCATGTTTGAATATGTGGTGATTCTTAGGTACTTGTGTGGTGATAAGTTTCTGAGCAAGGGCGCTAAACCAACGTCCGTCATCCTGGCAGTCCTTGGGAACAGAGCACTTAATCCTGCTTTACACTGGAGTTCTTGAATTCCCTCACCTTCTGTGTTAGAGCATTTTTCTAATTTTTGAATTACTATTATGTTATTAATATTAGGGTCTTATTAACATATACAAAATCTATGGATGTATGCTCAACTATCATAGTGCTTCCTCGTAAAAAATAGGAAATACCTTGTCGCTTGTGGTCCCTAATTTGTTGCTCAGCACCGCTGATAACATCCCTTTGGCTCTGGTAGGTCTGAGAGTGGATCCTGTGGGGCCAGGTTGGTACTGAACTCAGCACTCGCGTTTCACATATTCAAAGATGAATTCAGTCTTAACTTACTCAGTTGGGTGTGACAAACATGAACAAAACCCCACTACTGGTCCAAAGAAACCCATTCCTTGGGAAGGAGATCCCTGCAACCAGCTGGATGCAAAATACCTCGCGCTTTCATTTTGGTGGGTGGCTGTCATTCCTGCAGGCTTGGTGCTTGCTCCAAGCCCCATTTAATCACAGGCATGGGCTAGCCATTGCTGAAAATACCTCGGAGGTGACTCCTTTCTCATTTTGGTGCTGCTGCGGTCTTCAGACATCCTTTGCCCTAGAAACCTGAAGAGCAGATGTGACTGCACATCTGCTTTGAGTTATTTTCCTGAATCGTCCCATACAAGAGGAGTGGTGCCACTTTGGTGCCTGTGGTGTGAACTTTTCAAGAGATGGACGTCTCAGACCACGAAGCCACCCTTTTTGGTCTGCATGTACATGAAAGCAAGCTGAAATCTGGTATTGCTGCAATGCGTTCATGGCAAAACACTCTGTTGAATATGGACCTCTGGCTCCAGCCCTGAAAGCATTTCAAAGGCATGTTAGCATTCACTGTCTCTCCAGAAGACAGCAAGAAAGAAAAGACTGTGTTGCTTCTTTCATGAATAAGAATTTGCGGCTTTATGAATACTTTGAAGTGATTTTACTAAAGTGCAGCCAACAATTTGAAAGAGTGGAATTTTTTTTCCCCGAACAGACATGATTTCTGTGATGCTGTCTGCCAGTGTTTGTGCAGTCCAGTGATGTTAAGCGGATAGGAAAGTCATCCTGCACCTCAGCAGTTTGCATCGTTTGTGCAGATCTGATAAATCCACCTTGGTAGGCAATATTTGGTTAAGCAGAAATCCCCTTAAAGAATAAAATCAGCATACCATTTGTTGTATTTCTCTCCTCACAGATGGGGGTCACAGAGCATATTTTTTCCCCTTTGTCAGTTTTCTGGATCACTGGGTTGATCAATTTTTGTAAATGAAAACTTTTTCTTTTATTTGAGTGACTGGATTAAATGATTCTGATATCTGAAAGTGAAAATTCAGTTTTCAGGTTCCTGGAGCCACGTTAGCCTGGTGAGCCGGGTAGTGGTTAACTCTATAGTTAGGACCCTTCTAAGCCTTTTTCTCCAAGCAAAATTAATATATTCCTGACAAATTCTGGAATAACTCTTACCTGCTAAGAAATCTGAGTCTGAGCATCTGGTGCTCAGATTTTGTCATTCTCCTTCATTGTTTTCCCATTTATCCTTCTGGATGTACAGGAGTACACTGCTCTTAATTTCTTTGGGAATTTTGATACCTGCCATGAAAGGTGGTGGGTGGTATTCTCCTGAGCTCAACACATCTCCCCCGACAGCTGTTTTATGGATCCAGTGAAAGGAGCTTGGGTTGTTCTTAAAGAGATTCATTTTTAATTTGCAGTGCTTAAAGCAGTACTTGCTCCACAAGGTAAAATAAAGTGAATTTAACACAGAAGTTGGTTACTTTACAACAACTGCAGTACAAAGTGAATTAATGTATTCTAGTGTATTCTTTCACTCTTTTCCCAGCATAACTATTTTCCATGGGCACTCTTAGGGAATGTTTTCTAGACTGAACTAATTTGAGAAAAAATGATAATAAATGTTTGTCATAGTCTTGTGACTGTGATTCTGAACTTTTCACTGCTGGTTTCAGTACGATTACTTGTGAGAAAAGATATTTTAATAGAAGAGTCACGTGAATACATGGTATTCTTTTTCTTTGAAACATGAATATATACCTTGACTACTGCAATCTTAAAACAGAAGGTAAGGTTGTACTGTCTCCTACCCTGCTTATAGCCTACGAAGGCTCACTTATATACCAAAGCTGGAAAGACTTCTGTCAAGTTGAGTTAATTGTTTTTGTTGCAACTATTTACAGTTCATATAACAACTGCACAATTTTTTTCCATCATGTCTGCAAGCAGGTCTAAGATAGATATACAAAAACTTGATTTTATCAAGTCAGATTTCTTGTCCTCTATAACTGAACCCATTCACCTTGGATCTGTTGCATGTTTCTTTGAAGGTGGCTTCTACCGAAGGTCCTTTACCATCACTATCGTTCAGTGGTGGGTGAGAGAACCAGCAGACAGTGACTTTTTTTCTGCTGTAGTCTGCCTTTCAAGAGGACCATGTACTGTTTTGACTAACTCCATCTTGTTTGCCTCTGGATAAGCTCTTACGCCTTATATACAAACATAAACCAATGGTAGCAAATATTATACTGCAGAAGAAGAAATGCATTGTGCTAAGAGTTTACAGCAGCATGTGCTCTGGAAGGAATACCTAAATGACATGTAACATGAGGGGGGCAAGACAGTCATTGCCTCCATAAAATACTTGCCCTTGCTATGTTTTTGCTCAATAATCCTGTGGCTGCTTTCGTTGCTGTTATGCTTTATGTAACAACTATTTTCTATTTTGTAAACTAGTACTTTGCTGAAAACCAAAAGTTTAGATTTGAGTTGTTACAGCTTCTAGGAGAAAATTGCTCCTGCTGATAATCAACTCCAATCTGCTTCCATTGCTCTGAGAGTTTCCCAGCCTTTGGACTGGTGTCAGCAATGGGAGAGAAAAGAGAAAAATTTAAGCATCTCTGTATTTTTCTTGTTCTTGCCTGTGGTGTTTTGTGAATGTCATTCAGTCAATTAAAATGATAGTTTCCCCTAGTCTGAAGGTTATATTTAACAATACCTTAACTGCTTTGTTTTCTCTTCTAACACTGAGAATTCCTTTTGCTGCTGTGACATTTTTGTTTTCATGTGGGGAATACCCACCAGCAGTTAATTTCTGTTAACCTCATGGGAACGCAACTCTTAGCTTCATAGTAAAACACCATTGCTGCCTTCCCCATCACATAAAACGTTCAAGAAAAGTTACTGTCGGTACACCTTTGTCTCAATTGCTATGGCTGGATGCATATCCCAGTTCACAGACGGGGAGCGACATACGTGCTATATGGCTGCGCTTGCTATAGCCCAGCTCTGTCTGAACCATCCATCCAGCCCCAAGTGCTCCCCTTTAGAATCATAGAATCATTATGGTTGGAAGAGACCTCAAAGATCATCAAGTCCAACCGTACACCCAAAACAGTCTTCCCTCCCTTCAGTTTACAGCTCCTGCTTGATTCTTGCTGATTTATTTTAGTTAAAATGAACTATGTGATTGCTTGGGCTTTGGATTTAAATAATTATGACTGCTATTTTGTGGGAAAGTCTTTCCTCTTGCTCTTTCATAAAATATTAGCTTTAAAAGATTAAATTTGCTTAATACCCTGCATGTTAATTATAAAATGATGGTGATTTTCAAAGCACAGCAGACAGCTATAAGCATAAATTTTAAAAGCAGTGCTGAAGTCCTACCCACAGATAATAAATCCCGGTTACATTAACAATAATTAACTGTAAGTGTTATTATAATTGATACTTTCAATCATTAACAATGAAATGAATTCTGTACTGGAGTTGAAATAATAGCAATACTTGACTCTTCTTTCTAACTTTTCATAGGAGTCTAATGAAATATTTGCAAATAGGTATGAGATTTACCTGTCAACTAGGTACTATAATCCCATAAAACAGATGTGGATTAGGAGAATACATGTCAGATTTTTAAAGCTAAAAAGGCACCTAATCCCTTACCTAGGCAATGTGGTATGTGGTTGCCCAAGGCATTCAGAAGTGCCGATGCTCCACTGAGATTAATGACAGGTAGGCAGCAACTACAATGTTATTTGCATGAGAAAACTCTACTTTTCAGAGTTTCTCATGGAGATAATAAATGGTTATACTTGAACAAGAATGCTTACTTGCTTGCAAGGCTCAAGTATTGCCAGCAGTTAATGATATTTTTGTATCATACCTTGGTTTAAAGGTTGTTTAAGATGAATATCACTTGAATGTAACTGAACAGAAGCTGCAAGCACTGGAAGTTAAATAGGGATGTTTAAATTTAGTAAACTTTCATGAAGCTTATAATAACTTTCATATTTCTTTGTTTCCAATCATAAATGAATAGCAACTGTCGCATTTGTAATTACAGTACTGAAGATTTTCAAAATGCCCTTTTTTTGTCCTTTAGCACTTGAATACAGCCTTCATCCCTTCTAGTTTTTGATGTTATAACATAAGAAAATTGTCTGAAAGATTGCTGTGTTTTAAGGCACTTTCTAAAGTGCCGCCAGTTTAAAAAAAAAATCATTTTGTAGAAATGACAGCTTGATGTTCTATGTATATCACTTCTTCCATCACCGCTGTGTCATCCTGAATCAGTTTATTTACCAACACAAGGATTTTATTTTGTAGCCTGCAAGGTCAAGCACACTGGTGGAAGCCAAGCTGTGATGCAGCACCCTCCTTTTTCCTTTGTATTAGTGAGAGTAAACTTTTTTTCTGATACAAAGTTTGCTGTTTCTTCATGCTTTTTCAGGTAGGCTTGGAAAGGCAGCCTCCTCTGAGACCGAGTTATTCAACATAAAGCCAATTATCCTAGTGCTCCATGACTGTGGAGCTGGTGGCTCGACCTATCATCTCAGCAATTTCTACAAATTATGTGTGAAACCAAACAGAAAGGTCTGTGTTAGCTTTGATTAACCAAAAGTTTAAAAGTGTCTTTGAACAGGAAATAGGGGAACAAATTAAGAAGCAATGGGTTTGGCTATGTCCATCACTCGGTGTGGTGTGACTGACCCCATCTAATGTGGCATCTAGGAGAATGAGGATTTATCACCTGTTGCTTCTGAAAACAAAGGTGATTTGTAAAAGGTGTGATTAAATCCTGGTAAAGCTTTTGAGAAATATTTGGTGTGACTAACTGAAAAAAATAAGCTTTGTCATTATATGTTCATTGACTGGGAAAAAGATGACACTGATAAATAAGTAATGGTAGAGAAGTTTGACTTGGTCTCATCAATTGGTCAGACCTTTGCCAGATCAGACACTTTCACGGTGCGATTTGCTAAGCCAAGATTTCAAATGGGACCTGAAGGATGCAGCATCTTGCTAGATTAGTTATTTAATGTTTAACATGTCTTGAAATTGTATTGTTAGTCATTTAAAAAGAAGGAGCATAATTTTGATTCTTGTTCTATACTCTTCAAATTGTGAATTGCGATATAAACTCTGCTTATAGCTCAGTAGAACAGCTCGGAACCGCTGCGTAGATTGTAATTGCAATCTGTGCCAAATGAATGCCCATTAACAGCACTCTTAGACTGTTCTCATTTTTCTCCTTCATATTAATAAGAGGTTAAATTTACCACAGTCTGCATATTACATTTTATTATACATGGATATCATACTTAAGAAAATGTTTTTTTTCTCCCTAAGTTTTTTTCCACTCTTTCATTTTTGAGGCATCATAAGAGCTGGAATTGAATGCAGCAGAAATTAAACTATGTAAAAAGCAAGATTTTTTTTTTTTCCATGTAGGACTTGTATACTGTTGGACTAATTGCTCTTTTGTTGGAACTTATGCTTCTAAAATATTCTAGGTTTGCAGGTAACTTTTTTTTATATACTTAAAAGATTTTTTTCCATGTAGGACTTGTATACTGTTGGACTAATTGCTCTTTTGTTGGAACTTATGCTTCTAAAGTATTGTAGGTTTGCAGGTAACTTTTTTTATATGCTTAAAAGAACAAAGATTTTATACAGATGCTTTTTTGCAAGAAAAATCAATTACTAGGAAAATCAAATAGCCAATTTCCTCAAGAATTTCTTTTATATGCAGCATCCAAAATAACTGCATGACGATGTACCAAAGTTTGAATGCTTCTTCGTGTAGATCATCTGGGCAGATTAAAGGGTTGATTTAGGTACCATGGACATCAAGCCCAAAACTGCTTGCCACCAAAACTTTGCTGGTCGCTAGTTCAGAAAGAGCCTTTCGAATACTCTGGAAGCACCCACTCCACCATGAAAGCTCCTGAGACACCTGCTTAGGAAAAGAAGGGTTTCATTTCTCTCCCACACACCCTGCTCCAGGGACTCCAGTTTCTCCCACCCTTCTTCACAGACCATATTTTTGAGCTTTTTCGTCTCTCTTGTTGCTCTCCTCTGATGTCTCTCCAGCTGATCCACAGCCACCTTGACCTGCAGCACCAGGTCATCAGTTGCAGTACTCTGGATGAGGTCTTGCTACTCCTGAGAAGGACAGATGTGTCCACACTCCCTGCCTCCTGTCATCACACTTGCCTTTCCTGCAGCAGCTGGGTGTCTGTGATTGAAGTTTAGTTTGTGATCCCATCATTCCTTGGTTTCTTTTCCCTCTGATTCCCTAATAAAATACTATGCTCTATTTCAGCAAATGATCCCTTTATGGAAATTACTCTGCTTTTGAGCGACGCTATCCATTGTTACATACTATCAAGGAACTATAGGAAGCTCAGTACGAGTAAAGTAAGTTAATGTAAAGTACATGTCATTAACAGAAATGTTCAACCCTTGATAGCTATTATGATGATTTTGTCTTTAATGATCATTGGGTCGTGGAGTCTGAAAGTGATTTCATATTTTTAAAACAATGTCCAATGCTGAAGTTACAGATCTTATTTCTAATTCATGGTCAAAAATTACAACGTATGGGACAAGCTTTAAGGTGTGTTCTATGACTGTAATTTCATCATGGGCTTCTGCTCAGGAATTATGAAGTCCTAGGAGAACAATCTTATTAATTTAACTCACAGTTTGTGAAGATTTGCACACAGGTATGTTAGAAAGACCACATGCTCTACTTTTTGGCTTTGATTTGTGAGGCTACAAAGAAGTTCAACAGTAGAGGGATCTCCTTCCAGCCCAACAGACAAGTCCGTAGCCATCAGCTGAGCCAACCTAGGCTGGCCAGGAGACGATACAGATCCCAACGTGCTGTTGCTTGACTTCTCTATCTGGGTCCACAGCTGCTAAATGTGCCCTGGGGGTTGACTCTATCAGCTTAAGTCAGTTTGTGAAATGGAGGAGGGTAAAATGGTAATGAATTCCAGGACTTGATGAATGGTGAGGTGGATACTGAGCTAAATACATGCAGAGAATGCTTCCTGAAATATTCTGTTGTTTTAAAAACAGATTGTTTATGTAGTGAGCTCAAGTACACAGGACGATTTAACAAAGAAATAGTGATGCTTGAGCAATTCTCAGATGCTTTACTCAACAAGAGAATGATGAATGTTCATTGCTTTTCTATGGAGTTTTCTACACGCCCCC
>NW_009620396.1:0-1669 GCF_000690535.1 Cariama cristata | reverse complement strand
CAGGGAAAGCAGGAGAGGTGTATCTCCTAGGGCAGGTGTGGAGTGAAACCGCCTGGGAATCTATCTTCTCTCCTGCTCAAACTCTACAGTCATCTTTAAGGCTTTGACACAGAAATGTTAGTGGAAATGACCTATCCTGATAGTTAAGAATCGAAGGCTTTTTTTACCCGCTGGCATCCGGGTTGTATAGAAGTTATCCCACAGCACGTGCAGTAACTGATGAAACCTCAGGGAAATACCAGACCTCAAAAGAAGTTTGCTTTTTAACTGCTTTCAAATGCCGAAAACCGAATGTAAGTCCTTCTGACAAACTCCTCTGAGAATTGGAAACAGCAGGAGAGAGAGAGAAAGTTGCCAAGAATGACCTCAAAAAAACTGAACTGAAAAAAACACCTCCTTCTTGCCTAGGGATATGGGAGGGCTCTGTCCAGAGCCGCGGGCTTATTCTCACTTTTATCCGCACTGGGGTCTTTCAGGAGCTCCCCTCTGGGTTCACACACGGTTCAGACAGACGCCTTACACCCCTCTTGGGATGGGTATGGGAGGAGGGCTCCGGGAGGGAGGGATTCCAGCCTCCCAGCTGTGGTTATGTGCCGTTAGATGCTTAGCTCCAGGCAAGCTCCACTGTGTATATAGTGCAAAAATGGTGCTATTGCCTCTGAATAACTTGAGTAGCCTGTGTTAGGGTTGTGTAGCTAATCCATCTGTGCTCTTTTTAAAATGCTGGTGTTATATCTATGACTGTAATGCCTTCGTTGTACTCACCCAGCAAAATTACGACAGCTAGTATTGACTCCCTCAGAAATAGCGTTATTGGCCAAAAGAGAAGTTGCAGTTTTAGGGGAAGATGCCAGAGCACAGAGTGCTTTAATTACACTTTCAGGACCCTTTTATTTTCAGTGTCATTTCACAGTTTTTCTGTGACACATTCTGCATTTTATTTTGTCATAGCAAGCGGTGCACTTAGGAGGGGATTTGACTCAACTTACTTTGGCCATCAAAAATGCGGCATCTCATTTAGTATTGCCATATAGGCTGCCTCTGTAAGCCGTGCAAAACATCTCCGGGCGGAGGTCAAACCCTGGAACAGGCTTCCTAGAGAGGTGGTCAAGGCCCCAAGCATGTCAGTGTTTAGGAATCATTTGGACAATGCCCTTAATAACCTGCTAAAACTTTTGGTCAGCCCTGAAGTGGTCAGGCGGTTAGACTTGATGACTGTTGTAGGCCCCTTCCAACTGAAATAGTCCATTCCGTTCCCATTCCGTTCCCATTCCAGTTTTAGAAAAGACCAAATTGCCACGTGGCGCTGCCTGTCCCTCTATTGACTTGGGAGGGGGGTTCAGAACTGTGGGTATGGGGTACGTGGAGTATTATGGAGGGGAGGGCTGGGGAGGGGATAGAAGTATGTTTTTAGGGTTCACTGCAAACAGAATTAGGGATGATCTGGGGTGGGGGGGGACAAGCAGGGAGTAGTGCCTCACCTCCTTTGGTGGCTTCCAGCCATGTCCCCTCTGTTCCTAGGAGGACCCTGGCAGGGCAGTGCCCCAGGGGTGCATCCTGGGCCACGGGGTCACAGCCGTGGGGTGTAGGAGGGGAAAAAGGGTGGAGGGGGATCGAACCTCCCAGGCAGCAGAGCTAATGGCCACCTCTCTCCCTCCCTGCCCAGCCG
>NW_009620395.1:17711-18297 GCF_000690535.1 Cariama cristata | reverse complement strand
ATTCATTAATGCATGCCACAGATTCTAGCCTTCTAGTTAAAATCACGACCCAAGAAATGTACTTCGGAAGTTAATTTTTATCACATTTTTTATTAAACATTTTTCTCAGTTTATACTTTTAACATAAATACGCAAGTTTTATGGCTCATGTTATAAAAGACACTACTATGTGTTAGAAAACATATATAGAATATATCATAGTGGTTACACTTGCTCCCCTCTTCTCCTATTATTTTCCATAACTTCTATTCACCTAGAAAAGCAGTACCAGAAAGCAAAATCCAGCCTCCCTAGCAGCACAGCCTACAACAGCTACGACTCTGCCAGCCCTAAGAGAAACTTTGGTTCCTGCTTGTTTTCATAGTAAGGCAATACCAGTTAGCTGCATATCAGAAAACAAACGTTGCGCACCTCGTGCTCAGTTAGTTACCAAAAACCTACTTCTTGGCAATGTGTGTTTTTAAAGACAGACATACAGCTTCTCTTTTGCTTTACAGCTTACTAAGATAAATAGATATGTCTTTTCAAAACAGTATAATGTACATGAGGGACCCAGTTCTGTTCTTACTGAAGTCACTGGCAAAAC
>NW_009620395.1:587-17680 GCF_000690535.1 Cariama cristata | reverse complement strand
AAGAGCAGATTTGTATTTTGTTTCTAGTGTTTTATTGATAAAACTGAAGAAAATTCCATTTTAGCTGGAAGATAGGATAAATTTCACTTTAAAACTCCCACACATTACTGCTAGTGGATCCTGTAGTAACGCCATGCGTGGACTTCCAGTCAAATGTGTGGGGGACTCTGCTTACTGCTCCTAGCGATAAAGATCCACGGGAGAGTGGACGTGATCCTCCAGTCCCGAAGGCACGGATGTGGAATCCCACGCCCAAGGAGCATGCAGAATAAAACGTGGTCTTTTTACTGCAGCGTAGCAAAGGGATATGAGATTATATATGCTTTATACACAGAAGAATCTTTTAGCTTGTTTTTCAATATACATACATTAAACTGTACAATGTAGTACTTCCACACAGTGGGCAAAGAGCAGCTCCCAGTGCCATAGCTATGGAAGAGTATAGAAAATGCAACTGGCCTTGATCCCTCAAGCTGGGCAAGCCCGGGCAGTAGGCCAAGGAGAAGAGGAAAAGTTTGGGAAAATGTTGCCAGCTGCCTGGCTTAGAGGCACTCTGAGTTTGATGGGTGTTTTCTTCTTGTTGTGGTTGGGTTTTTTGTTTTGGTTTTGTTTTGTTTTGTTTTTTTTTTTTCCTTTTTCCCCACCAGGAGTCATGCCAACACAAAGCCCATGCCAACGCTGACACCACCAACTCAAGTTGCAAGATACACAGCGAAAGACACAGAATAAAAGCACAAAACAGAAATTAAGACCCTAAGTCTACTATCCCAACTCTAACAAGCGTCCTTTGTGACTCATTGAAGTCCGTGCCATTATGGCTCAAGAATCCTGTTCTGACCAGGATTGTAGGATGTGAGCAAAATCTCTGAAAAGAAATCGGGTTGCGTATCTGATTTTTGAAATGCTTATTCTGGTGCCAGCTAGCAGGCCCAGACTGCCTGCACTGGCATTCCCTCTGTCCTGCGTACTTGGTGGCAGGGAAGACCTGACCTTACTCCGGTGCTCTGTCAAGCATGGTATGTCAGCCCACCCGCTGATTTTGGGGTCACCTGGATAGAGGTTTGCTTTTTAGAGCAGACAGACTGAGAATTTAAGAAATACATGAATCTGCTGCAAAATAAAGAAAATAAATTTCAGCAACTTTAAAAAAAAAAAAAACAATCAAAAAACTAACCAGAACAAAACCAACCTACTCCTAGTTTGAAAACAAAACAAAACAAAGCAACCCTTTATCTTATATTGAACAAAATAATTCAGTCTCTAGTACTGTTTACCTTGAAATGTCATGTGCTGGGAAACGCTGTAATTATGACTGATGTTGATTTAAACTAGGCAGATTGAAACAAAACATGGTGGAATCAAGGTGTTTGTATTAGAAGTAGCGGAAATAATTCCAAGGCAAACCACCTCCTTACTGGGATAATAACGGTTCCAAAGTAGCCAGTTGCTTTACTTGATTCTAGTCAATGCGTACGTCTGACAAACGTTCTGCTTTCGACATATTTAATTTGCATTTTACTGAACTGATGGACAGTATTACAGTTCTTAACATATTTAGCTGAAACTTAATGGTCCTAATTTCTCTGTATCTTTCAGTCTATTGACAAGGGAAAAGGATGTTCCCAGTGGCTCCATTCAACATGTTATCTGTATTAAACAGGTTTTGACTGAAGGACGTGTCTCATCACCGTTTTTGGCAGTGTCCTTCTGAGCAGAAGGCTTTGTCTTATATTTCACACGTGCAAAGACGTGCAAAAAGCAATTTCAGTAGGAATCCCAAATTCAAAGTCTCCTTTGGAAATACATTGCATCAGTAAGAAACGACAATCAGGTCTCTATTTAGAATTCAGCCCTCTAACACTCCCAAAGCAACCGGCTTGCCCAAGTGAGTGAACGAAGCTGTGCACGCCATTTTCATGGTAGCCATTTACCTGACCGTGCTTTGCTGAAACTCTGGGTGAAAAAAGGTGACCGTCACTCAGAGCTGCCCACTTCTCCACTGTCACTCTTGCGCTGTGACATTATTTGATAGGCATTTGCCTGAGGACATAGCACAAATCCATTGAGGTAGGACCTATACCCACAGGGATTACCTGCACTTCCTATAGATATTCTAATGTTACTAGACTTCTCCCCAATGAATGATTTAATTAATAATTTCATTATTCATTTACTGGATGTGCACGCCTCCTTAAAAATGGTGTAGTCCATGTCTAGCTTTGATACCGAGTTGCCAGGTGGAGAATGCGTTAACAGCACCACAATGCGCAGCTGTCCTGTCTCCGTGTTTGTGATTTGCCCTAAGCCATAGCGTCCTTAGAACCTCCTCTGTATAACGAAGGCGAGTCACAGACACGTTGCACCTACCAAGAAAATTAATGTGCTTTTTATACTGAGACATTTTTAATAATACTGAGCATTAGAAATAATAATAATAAAAATCTATTTTCTATGTTGAAATAAACAAATACCAACCAATTAATATAACTGCTTTTGTCCAGACCAAACGCTGGCTTGTGGAATGATGTTACAAACTATTCTAGTAATTATCAAATTAATGTTAGCTTCCATTAGACTATTTATTGTTTAAAAATATTTGCTGATTTGTTAAAATCTACAGTCCATGCAATATGTCACTTTGGAGAAAGAAACAATAGCTGATGTACATAAGCAAAACCCAGCGTGAGACATGGCATGTGTTCTTTGCCTTCCCTAAGTGCTATAGAACATAATTATGATATTTATAAATGTGAATATAAATAAAGGTAGAAATTCTAAAACCATTTAAAAGTGTCTAACAGATCCTTTTTGTTTTAAGTATCAAGGACAGCATCAACAGTTAAACGTTTTCCAATACCCTAACACCGCAGAACATTCGAAGTGTGTGAAGACCATCCTGCAACCCTCAATCCCGTGATCAAAGCCTGCTGAAATTCCTCCCAGGTGTATAAAGTCTAGCCATTCGGGTCCTAAGCTGGCGTTTGCTGTAAAAGGGTATCACACTTTTTTTAACAGCAGAGAGTATCTTGCATTTAGTTGTTAGATATTTAATAGCGGGATTTGCCAGACCATCACTGAAGACACTAGTTCATCTTGTCGCTGCTGCTTGGTCTTCTTGTTCACTCTTCTGTGTCCTTGGCCACCAGAAATGACTAACACTGAACTTGCTCTCATTTTCTTGGATCTCTGTCTTTTACTTTTAAATGAGATATTTTGATCCTTCAAAAGCTCGTAAATGTTACTGTCCTCTGGCCTATGTTCTAGGGAACTTGATCCGTGAGACAAAGTAAGGGATCCAGAAGATGATGACAAGTCACTTCTTTGTGCGATGGATCCTGCCGAACCCCCCAGCCAAATCGCAGCGTCATGGGTGCTGCCAAGGGAAGAGCCTGGTCTTTCATTCTGCAGAACGTTCCTTTGGTCGTCGTCTTTAGGTTCAGAGCCAGGAGGGGGGCTGCTCCTCAATTTGTTTCTGTTCTTCCTGTTTACAGATGTAGCCGTGACAAGAAACTTGACTGGGCCATTGTGTGCGTGATACGACACCATTCCTCTTCCTGGAGCCAAAAGAAAAAGAAAATTAGAGAACATTATTTATTTTACTGCAGTGTTCCACCACAATTAGTTCATGAAATTTGCTCAGAAAAGCGTATCTCTTAAAACCCTATTATATGCATCTGGTCTGTCTTTTGCCTTGTGTGTACATAATTTATGGAAAAAATGTACAAAAAATAACCAATTGTACCACAAGTGTTTTAGGACTGTACTCATAAATCAGCTCAAACATGGCATTATGAATTTTTAGTTCACTTACTTTTGTTCTCTGTTCTCACAACAGCACGAGTACAGAAATGCTGCTAACTTCTTTTTGTTGGCATTGACACAAATCTAACACTGAGCTTTCTCCAGCAATCCACAAACAAAATATATGGTTTTCAAATAATCCTGTTGTACCTCTGTACCTCTCCAGAGCAGCATCGGAACGTCTGTTTCCCTCTAACAGACCTCTCCACACTCTACAGCAGGAACTGAAACTCATCCTTCTGAATGGTTGTCTAGTTACCATGGCAGATTCATAAGGAAATGACTGAACAATTATTGGTTTTTTTTCTTTTTTTTTTTAAAGTATTTGAACAGTGGGATGTTGGTGGTACAAGGAAGATTTACACTGTGCAAATTATTAGAATGTATGAAAACCAACATTGCATATGGTCAAATTCAGAAGCTATAACAATATCAGTATATGTGGCTTTTACAGCAAAAAAGACGAAAAAAAGAAAGTAGGATTCTACAAAATCAGCTACAATATGGAAAAGAGCTAGGCTATCAAAGGAAAAAACCCACAACTCTACAAATCACTCTGTCCATCCCCAACTGCCTAATGCATTCCAGGTTATAATAAAACATATTCTGCTTTTACAGAAAGTGCAATAATATAAAGATGACTTATCACTATTGGAAGCACAACTGGAAAAAGACAATTTTTCAGTTCAAATTCCAAATATGGTATCAAAGACTATAAAAATAGATCTAAACGTAAGGTTGCTAGATCTGTGAAATCTGACAAATCTTGACCCAAAATAAATGCAAGAATATACAGATGACATAAATCACAATAATCAAAACAGAAAATGGAAGAATGAGAGGTTTTTTGCTTCTGCAACCATGCATTTTCTTGTATTGCCTTTACTTTCACCTACCATAGGTTCCATATTTTTAAGAAGCATTTATCCTGTGTCATACTGGATTATTACTGCGTATTTTGCTGAACACAAAGGATTTAGTTTTCATTTTGCAAAGTTACATAAGCTTTTTTTTCCCCTCCCCTGAAGGAAGTTGCAAACAGCTTGTCTCATAAAATCTGCCAGCTTCCCTCTGCAGTGCAGAAGCTCGACCAGAATTCTGAACCCAAAACATTGGGGCAAAGCCCCTATTAAACACACTTTGAGAGTCTTGCTTCTGTTACTAGCCCAAACATTTGCAAAGTGATACAGCTGCATTCGTGCGTTTGTATTTCCAATGGGATAATAGGAAAGTAACTCAATAAATGCATCTCTCCAAATGAAAAAAATCTTGATTGTTGTCAAAAAAAAAAAAAAAGAAATATATACTCTCATATATTCCAACTCTCCTGTTTGGGTAGAAAGGGCACAGAACCAATTTACTGCATAAGCAGTCAGACAACATACTAAATTTTCAGTATCTATGTTTCTAAACCTAATGCATCTATCTTCCCCAAATCTGGAAGAAAGATTGTTTGCATACTCTTCTCACCCCCATATATTTGACTGTACTCTGACAGGATTAATGTCTATCCTATTCTTATGCCCTAAAGAAAAACAGTTGTCCTGGCTGAAACAACTGAGACCAACCTAGACAACTATCTGGATGTACTGTAAAGCTCAGGAAGAACAACAAATACAATTTCATCACAAACCTCTGATATACATCTAAAGAACATATATAATTTTTCACTTAAGCTACTGACAGAAGAGCAATGAAACGTTCAGTACAAAACGATTGTACCCGATCCGTTTGAGAAATGTCACTCACCAGTTACTTTGGGAATCCCCTGCAAGCGTGGCACTGGTAACGCTACTATTATACCCAGGTTTGTTCCAACCAGCAATAAACCATGGCACACGAGGAGGCTGGTCACAGAAACACGCTGCTGCCCTGCAAAGTGTAGGAAATACTCCGTTACTTAAGAGCGAGGAGCTTTGCCTAGATCAAAGGAACTTCAGGCAAACAGCTGCACCATCTCATTCATCGCAAAGGCAAATATTTTGCTGCATTGTGGTATTAAACTTTACATACATGACAATTTAAATACTATTAAACTTGTGAAACATTCTGTCCGAAATCTCTAAACCACAGTATCTAAAATAGACACAGATTATCTTTAAAAAATACGCCTTTATGAATAGCCTATGTTCGTATATTCTCGACAATAAAACCGAAAGGCATTTCACTTCACAATACTCAATAATATATTGCCATAACACACTATAATCCAGACTCAAACCTGTTCATGATTACTTTTTTCTCCTAGTTTTTATTCTGTGAAACCGTATCAGAAGTGCCGTGTCCCCTTGTTTATGTCTTGGTCCCTCGTACAAGAATGGCGATGGCATATTGGAACAAGTCCAGTGGAAGGTGACCAAGACGAGGAGGAGACCGGAGCACACAGGGTACAAAGAGAGGTTAAAAGAAATGCTCTCCGTACTTACCTGACGGGAGGGTGCAGAGAAGACAAAGTCAGACTCTATTCAGACACACACAGTGATAGGGTTAAGACCCAACGGATCAAATTTGGAACTTTGGGAAATTTGGATTGTAAGTTGGGAAAAGTTTCTTCATCATAAGGGTGGTCAGACACTGCAATGGGTGGCTTAGAGAGGTTGTGGGATCTCCATCTTATCCAAAGATATTAAAAATTTCGCTGGACAAGTCCTTGAACAACCAGGTCTAATCAGGCCTGCTTCAAGAAGGATAGACAAGATGAACTCCAGAGTAATTTCCAATCAAAATTATTCTATGATTCTGTGATTTTCTACAACATATTCTTTAGGGGATTGCTATTCTTCTAATGAAAACAAAGGTACTTTTGGTTGTAATGCTTACTAAATATGGTTTGAGTCAGTTTAGATGGATTTTCAAAACGGCCTTGACAAGTTTCAGAAATGGAAACTACGTCCTGCCCAAATAATTGCCATGGCCCAAGTGTACACAGAGGAGCATTTAAACTCTGTCGGAATCCTCCAGGTTCAAAGCCTACATGTTCCTGGATTTATGATTAACTTTACATGCAAGAGAGCAGTCATTCCCACCTTCATCAAAGCTCTCAAGTTGTTAACCACCTCATCAGTAAATAGGGAATTTGGATTCCACGTCTGATATAACTTGGATGAACCCGCATGTTCCACACTTTGGAAAAGGACCTTAATTATGGTGTATCACAAATGAATGAATTTTCCATCTCATCCCTTGAAGCTGAGCCAATTTACATCCAAGAATATATGAATCACAGACCCAGTGGGAAAGCAGGGGAGGAGCAGCTTGACTGTAGCCCAAAGCGCTCGACTGGAAAGCAGGAGGTGCACCACAGTTCCAGTCTTGCCTCACAGAACTTCACAAAACCAAATTACTAACCCAGCAATGGTGTGTTGTAGAGGGTACACATAGGGCCAGATTTGGAATCTCAGCTCTGTCTACCTAAAACCACGTTCTAAAATACCCTAAAGACACAAGGATTAGGTCACCCTCAGCAGGTGTCACAAGCATGACTAAGTCGAAGAGGCTCCGTCTACTCATGCCGACCCTCAGAGACACCTATGTTGTGTTCCATAAACAGTAGGTGTTCACGCTGGTAGGAGTGCATCATCACTCCTCTGCTAAGCATCGACGGCCTATGCCTATAGATAAATTACAAACCTTTTGAAGCTTGGAGTTTGCTTTTTTGAAGCTTGGCGTTTGCTTTTTTGATGGGGTTTTTTGTTTGGCTGGTTTGTGTTTGGTGGGGTTTTTTGGTGTGGGTTTGTTTGGTTTGGTTTGGGTTTGTGGGTTGGTCTTTTTTTTTTTTTTCAGACATTAATGGGATTAATCTAGTTTCCAAAACAAAGCACACAAAGGCACTCCTTCAGCACAAAAGAACTTCAAACGGCGATGCTCAAACATCTCTGTGTATTGCAGTTTTCAAAAACCAGTACTTGAATCCTGTGATTTAGAGCTCAGGCTCGCTCCAGTTCTGTATGACATGCCAGTCCCCTCCCGCAGCAAGTGCAAGGTAACTGCAGGTTAGCTTAACCTCACTGCATTTCACTTAAAGCTTGTTTTACGAGCTACAAACAGAAATACTTACGCACAATTTTTAAACTTTTAAAATTATCAAAAACTCCTGTTGCCCCTCAAACCCCTTGCAGAAGCAAGATGCCCATATTTTTAAATGATAGATATTTAATGCTTTTTTAAATGGTTAAAATGTAAAATAATATACATGATTTTATACTCCAATCCTGAAGCAACCTCCAACCAGTAACTTTTACCAGGGAGAACTGGTTTCCATAGGTGAAAACAGCAAATTATCAGCCAGCAACTTAGAATCTTAAACATTGAGCACAACCTTAAGCATGAACCATCTATAGTGAGGTCAAAAGGAAAACCGCTTGCTTTGAAATCTTGGAAAAGCAGGAAATATCTGCATCTGAAAATATACTTTCAAAGAGCATATAACAACTAAAAAAGTTATATGTAGATAAAAAACCTTATTAAAATACTAATTTAAAATATTAACTTGTTATCTGGCTAGCCAAAGTTTGAAATCATACTTTTCTTTGTGACTTTTTATTTTGACATATTTCAAATTCAGAGGGAAAAAAAAATGTAAAACCAATTCTCCAGAATGCATTATGCAGTAAGCACAGGGATGAACAAGTTAAGAAGGGAAAACGATAAACATAAATGCCAAAACCAATCAAATACTCTTATCTTGACATGACAACTTTTAGATCACACTGTCCCAATGCAGAGAGAAGTGTTAAAACCTGTAAAATAATCTGACCAAGACCTTGACTTTATAAAGAATTGAAGCCAACAATTAAGGTTATAACCTGGACAAATGGTTTCATTGCCTATGTTCTGCTCTGTGTTCACCTTTCTCAGGTCTCAGTTACAGCCACCACCAGACCCGGGTAAATCCTCCTGTGTTCCCACACAGATCTGCTGAAGTCAGCCCTCGGTAGGTGCAAGGGTATATTGCTGCATATCCTCTTACGTGACCATGCTGCTCTTACTATATAAAAAATAAGCCCACTGTACAGATCTATTGGGCTAACCTAAAGTTTTCCCTAATCTTTTTATCATCTCCCAGCAGTAAAATCATAAAACTGCACCTGGTGGGGTGGGGACAAACGAAAGCTGAAAGCCTCAAAGTACAGTTTGTTTTCCGCAGAGAGGAAATGATACTTTTTTTTTTTGGTTTTGTTTTCTCATCTGTTTCCAGGAAACACATATGCCATTAGAGGATATATGAATATAAACAGAATACAGCAGCTTAAGCAGAAATCACCTCTTTGTTGAACAGGTAACCTGTCACCGTCCGTATGAGCAATGAAATTACATGTATCAAGGTCACAGTAATCTCTTTAAAGGGACAAACTCTTATAGAGCTGAAAGGAAAAACACATTTAAGGATGTTCTTGAATAATGAAATATTGAATGTGACTACAAAAAACCAAGCGGACTGCCTATTCATGTACAGTATGATTTATTTTTTTTTTTGGTGTGAGCTGTGATAAAGGCTGGTGAAAAACTGCCTTTGTTGAGATTTCAGCTACAAATCACAAACGCTAAGCGTAAACTTGCTCTACAAATGAAGTACATTGCACTAGTGAAGTGTGTATAGTCGTCTTCAAATGTTAATATTTTTTTTCTCCTGCTGCTCACTATGCTCTCTGTTCAGCTAACGGAGCTGTGCTTGGGCCACTTAAAAGCAATCCAGCCGTACTGCGGTTTACTAGATAGTGAAACAAAGAGTTACCTGGGCCTGTAACAGTGATGATGCTCTTCCTCTCAACCATTCTCTTCCTTTCTCATACGGCATTTGGGCTTCTTTGGTGTTTTGTTATAGAACACAAGCTTGTTATACATTATTAGGAAGTATTTCTGATGATCTATGAAGTAAAGGTACTGTGGACCACTCTGGACTAAATGTCTATCCCACAGTTGCCTCTGTCACCCTGGTTTAATTTCCAGCCCCGCTACACACAAACTTCCCCTAACTCCAGAAAGCAAGAGCCCTCCCAGCTCCATTCTTCCTACAGCAGACAGATTTAAAAAGTCATGTCCAGCAGATAAAAGATTCTGCCAGACACACTCTGCTTTTTTACATTACTAAACTTTGCCGAATGGTAAGGACGATGGCCTCCCGTGCCATTTCCCTTGCACTTCGTTCCTCTGCAATTCTGTCCTGCCCGGTGTGCTGTAGGCTTGTCTCCCTCAAAGCAAAGGAGGTACATCCTTTACAACTAGGAGAGCAGGCAGTGATATTTTAAGCCATGTTCTCCTAAGAACAGAATCGGGGAAGTCTAATGCTATGAGAAGAAGTTACTAAGGTTATGAGAACCTCCTACTCCTCCATCTTAATGAGTTACTACAGCTATCCTTTAAATACAGCACTGTAACTCACAGTAACCATTCCTGACAGTGGCAGTAAATTTTCCTTTTACTTCTACTGTAAAACATCAAAATAATTTCATGAACTTCCCAGAGTGACGTTCCTCTCACTTACATTGCTTTAAACAAAGGGACAGATGACATCTCCAGGTAGCCTATCGGGCCAATATTACATACTGTTGTTTCTACTAAAATCTTGGCAAAAGAAGTCCAGCTTCTTCAAAGTATATCAAGATCTTGCCTTTTTAGTCTCTCTTCTTAGGACTCTTAGCAATATTTTCACACCAATTTCTTCTCTCTCATTTCAATACCAGTTGAATTTTTACTTCTCTGTTATTTTTGCATATTAAGAAACTCCTGTTGGAGTTCAGAAGACCAACAGGGCTGTTTCCTTTAAAACTAAAAGTCCTAAGAATACTCAGTAAAGGCAAATACGTATTTTGAAAACTCGCAGCTATTTCACTCCTTTTCGGTTTCACTCAGGGTATTTTTTTTCTTTTTTAATCTCAGTATGCACACTACACAGAGCTTGATTTATTCTTTGGCTGCTTTTAGTTCCAAAAGGTCCTTACTGCTGCTTTATTATGTAAACCTCCTACTCCTCTGTCTTTTAGCCTTTGTTGTTGCAGCATTATTGGGATCGTATAAACAGGCCCAAGAGCTGCTGCTAAATAATTGAAATTCATTTCATTTTTAGAATGGATTCTCCCTTGGAACATTTGCTGTAATAACGTTCTACTCCTGAAATAAATTTCCATCTCCATTCACCGGCGTGCTTTTTGTGAAGATACTGAGAGAAAAAAAAAAAAAAAAAAGGAACTAAAATGGACAAGAATGACACCAAGGAGATATAATTAGCTAAAACTCTTTTACAAAGAAAATAGTGTGTTACATCAGCAGTTTTATCACCATGGCAATGAACACTAAAGTTAAATTTTTGAAGATATTTATATGCAGAAAATATGTATAAGGGAGGCCCTACTTCCCTTTTTGCCCCTGCTATAAACAGCAGAACATATTAAAAGTTAATCTTCTTTTTACAACTGATCTTGATTTCTTTGCAGAACTGGTGAATTCAATCAAATGACCTATTTAAAGGCAGGCGATTTGCTGCTGTTTAGCGTTAGAGCTACAGACAACATCACATGTAAAGAACACCCTGTCTAGAACATGATATAAATGGACACAATTTAAAATAGAGCTTTATTGCAAAGCTAACGTCATCTGAAAGAAAACACAGTAAGATGACAGAGACTGAAGAAGTGAAACATTTTTGATGCGAGATTTATATCTAACTCTTGTAAGAATATAAATATAATCTCAGTGCGGGAAGAACTGCTAGAAACGAAGCAATAAAGCTGGCGCGCACATTGACCATAAAACTGCAGAAGCTCGGTTTATTGCTGTCTATAAACAGGGGGAGAGAGAAAGAACGGTTGTCCCCTCATGGACCGCTCGTCCTCAGCCACGCCGGTATCCCTTTTCTGGCCGGCTCTTCTCCTAGCACCACCGCAGCTCCCACCTGACGTCCTGGCAAAACTGACCCAGGCCAGTGCAACTGTCTGTGGCACTGATGATTTGGGGATGACTGAAGAGCTTCTGTTTTAAAACACTTAAACTTTATCCTAACGACCACAGGTTCCTTCTTTACTTATAAGACTATCCTTTTCATTCAACAAATTAAAGCTCCAATCAGCAAAACACCAAGCACTCTCAGAAACAGCAGCATGTGAGTGGTTCAGCTGAGTTCACTGCGACTACTAAAATTAAGCAAGTGTTTTTTCGGTCTGGATCCTAGGCAAATTGACTCCATCATCTACTCTGATACTAAGTTCCAGAAGCAAATGCTAAACTCTGCAAAGCAAACATACTTTCATGGCAGATTGCATTGTCCAACTGCTTCACAGTCACAAAAAAAAAAAGACAGACTAAAAAGAAGAATCCACCTGCTTAGCTATAGAATTACATTTATAACCTCTAAGGAGGAGAGCTGCTACTCAATCAGTTCACTGCACACATTGTTCTTCTGGGCGAGCAACAGACTGTGATTTACTAAAGGAAATAGTCATGAGACAGTTATCAGACTCAAAGTCCAAGACGGATCTTCTGATTCCAGCCTAATCTACAACACTCTGGAGAATGAAGGTGATAAAACAAAAATGTTATCATACGATGTGATTCAGGTACCTGGCAACATATTGTGAACAGGTGTGGCAATGTTAATATCCTGGAGGTGCTTCAGTGTCTCAGTGTGGAACAGGCGAAGTGTAGATCCAGATGTGAAGGCAATCCAGACTCCCACACCAGCAACAGCCATGTGAGAGATGACCATCCCTTCCTCTTGATGGGCTTCAAAATGGCTCTGTAAGAAAAACAAGAATTCTGTGAGGAGATGCAACTGAACAGCATCATTCAACTTTCCTTGTCAGCTCTTCGGAGTAGGCACTTAATCTTTGTCCTCCATGTTAAAGACAAACCTAGCCTCCTCTGCTTTGTTCAGGATATGTTCTGACTGCTGCACATGAAGTATTAATTTTCCTGTTACTTTTTTTTGAAAATACATCCTCGTTAGCATGGAAGGATTCTCAGCTCTTGAGCCAAAGTTCTACCTAACGATAGAGTAACTTCAGAGTAACCTAAAGACTGTATTTATTAAAAATATTGCATGGTAGGGGCTGGAAAGCCTGTAACAGCTCAAACTTAAAAGGCTTTTGTATTTCTTTATTGATAGTCCTTTGGAAAAACTACCACAGAGGAGGTTCCTGGGAGTGGGCAGATTTTTTCCTAATACGTTACTTTTATCTACAGACGAACTCCTTTTTATACAATAAAAATTTTTTCTTCTCTTCTGTTAGGGGGTCTTTTCAGAACAAGGATAATAGGAGCGAGGAAAAAGTCATCTTTAGAAAGTAGAGTGTTCATGAATATAAATACACAATTATTTGCTTAACTACATACAAAACAATGTGAGCCTTAATACTGTGGCTTGCTTTTCAATCATAGACACTTCTGAATTTCACAAGTATTAGCTATTTTGTTTTCTCGTCCTTCAAAATATGGATGCTTCTCATTAGAAAGGCCAAAATCCTCCTTCTGAAGGTAAGTAATACAAGACTTTGAGGATAGACCTTTTTCCTTGATCTACTGCCTTTACAGTTACAACTTCTGCATGGCTCCAGGAAGGCCAAAATCTCTCCACATGCCCATGTTAAGGTGCAAAATAAAGCTGTAGTAAACTTCCTTAATCATTAACAAGAAATAGGGATATTTTTTTTTCCCCAGTTTTGTCTTGTAAGTGAACTGTCTCTGAAGGTAAACACAATCTTTTAATGTTGTGCCAGCTATTATAAATTACAGAGAGTTATTCTGATAAACATTAAACTTCCTTGGCTAAATAAATGACAAACCGTTCCTCGGATACAAATCTCTCTCCAAGGGATATGGAAGTAAATATCTGCTCTATTATTCACACTGCATATTATATACTCTTAATTATATTTCCTGATACAACGCAAAATACGCCCTTCCTCCTTGTAAAGGTACACCTAAGTCTTAATTGTAATGCATGGAAAATTTACATTTTGGCCATTTTGCATCAAAATCTAAATTACATGTTTCTCAGGATAAGCTCTTAGCCTAAGACAGTTAGGTTTTGAATTTGCTAGGGTTATAGATCTATTGTCCAAATTCTCCATCTAAATTCAGCAGACAGGCTAAGATCAGAGATAAAGGATAGAACTTTAAGTTTTCACAAAGTGTAACTTTAATATTAATATTCAGTAGGCACTTAGTTTTCTTTTCATACGTTATTACTCCATAAATTAGTACTTTCCACTGAGAAACTGGCTGTTTAAAAATAAGGGGAATGGTTTGGGTTTTTTTTCTTTTAATTTGTTCACACTATTCTTCAAATGTTCAGTTTTTAGTAAACGAACAGAGAAGTTTCTCTTCAGCTATGAGGCAGTGGTTCAGTTTTTGAGTGTTGCTATATTACCTTTTGACTCTTCAAATAACACCACTGCAGAACGCAAGGTAAGTACCTCTGGCAGGTACATTATATTCACTGTTCTCAAGCAACCTCCGTTCATTCTTTACCAAATGATCGCCACAGTTTGAAAATCGGATGATTTATTCAACAGAAGAATTCATCCATGAACATCTTTCAAAGTCAGAAACAGCTCTTATGACTAAATTTCCTGATATTCTCATCATGCATGTTTCGTTGCAAAAAGGATTTTAAAACAGTAACTTCTGTTTACAGACTCATACATCCCTACACCGATGACCAACTGACTTTTGGTCAGTTGATCTCTCAGGGACAGATCCAAGGCCACTGAAATGAACCTGACCAGCAACTTGCACTGTTTGAAATTAGAAGAAAAAATGAAGCCCATGGTAAGAAATGAATTTTCTCTGGAGTGCTCTCACCACAGCTGACAATTCTGTCGGTGCCACTGTAAACAACTTGCACAGGCATTTTTGTCACATTCCATTTTTACCAGCCAACTCATTATACTCCCACTTAGTCTGTCCTGCCATTCCTACGGCTGACTGCTGAAACACGTAGACCCTTTTAAAGTAAAACTGTAACACTGTCAACGCCACAAGAAGCATGTAAAAAGAACTGCTCTTCTCATTCAAAGGGGCTTTAACATGGACCAGGAACATACCCCAAACCTGTATGTTCTTTTACAGATGCATAGGTTTTTATATAGAGGATAGCTTTGACATCTGTTTCAATTACACGACTATCTGAAAACCAATAGCTGGCCTTTTTCTTCAGTTATTTTTTTTCATCTCGTAACAAGAAACACAGATAGAAAGGGACAAAAATGCCTTATTCCCTTTGTTATATAAAAAAAAAATTGACCTTCACTTTACTTTTCTCTTTTAGTTTTCATACCTACATTCCTCTCTATTCAGAGCCCAGCTTTTTAGCCCCTCAGGCTCTCTTGTTCAAACTCTATCGCAACAGGAGAGCTGCAGAAGACATTCTGGATGCCGCAGCCTGACATAGCTCACTATCGTTTCAGCAACGCGGGGCATAGCTGGAGTCTTGCTTTTGAGGGGGTGCTCGCTTTGCACCCAACAACAGTGCCAAAAACAGAACCACATTTTCTCAAGCTTCATGAGAGATGCATAATGGGTATCATTGTCCACACAGTAAAACAAATGACTTCTACTACTTTAAAGTAGTTACAGTACTCAGGCAACGTACACTCACACATAGGGACTTTCATTTGCTTTGCTTATTCAGCTGAACATTTCAGAGTAACTCGTTTTTAAAACTTGGCTAACTATACACAAGACAAAACAAACCAGGACGGAATGGCAATCGATTGATGACTTTATTCCGTTAAATACTCTGGCGTTTATTGTTGCTTTTAAACAAACACATACTGTCTTTGCAGAGCATAAGAGTTCAGGCACAGAGACCACTATGGGATCAAGGTCTACACCCAACAGCAACACAACTGTCAGATCTAGGGTCAAGACTAAGGACAAATTTCTTCTTTGCGGAAAGAGTATCAGAGTACGTAATTAATATATGCCAGCAATTGATGCGTTTCTCACATGTCCCTTGCCAAAGGGCTTGAGGCACTGTGCCAGTCTGGGGCACTATGCCAATAAAAGACATCTCCTAAAACATTTATTACAGTAACATATCATTAAAACAAGTGAAAAATCCGTATCAGAAGGGGAAAAAAAAGTAGGAAAAGTGAGTAACATCCAAACCCAATATATAGGATGCCAAACCTGCTCATCTACTAAGAGCTACTAAAAAAAAAAGCTTAAATAAGAATCTTAGAAAAGCAAGGGAGCACGGAGTGAGATTGTTTTCAAGGATAATGTACTTTGGACTTAGCAAACGCACAGACAGTTAAATATGAGGTACCTATGAAGCAAGGAGTGCCTCACAATGACAAAGTTTACAAAATGGTCCTAAATATGCTCATGGCCTTGCACAAATACGGCCTTAAAAACTAGTCAGGTGCCTTTATAGATAACATATATGACACAGAGCATATAATATGTACGCATGATAGTAGAAAGGAATGAACAAACAAGTAGCTGTAATTTGAAGTATATGGAGATATAAAGGAGTTCAGCAAAGAGGGAAGAATAACAGTTAAGCCCTGTGCCACACCTGGATTCCCACTGATAGAGCAAAGATGAATATTATGCAAAAAATCTTGAGTCAAATCATCACTACTAACTGAACAAGAGAGGGCTCAGAGGGAGAACAAACATTTCCTTGCTGCTGTTTCCCCTCAGACAGCAAAGCTTGTGCTTTGCACAGTGAGGAAGAGGTAGCTCAGATTTATTCAGTGGCTGATATTGTTAAAATATTCCCTATAGACGGAGTCTAAATTGCCTCATGTATAATACAATATTGAAGCAATATTGCCAGTGAACATGGTATGCACATCAATAGCAGATCACTTTTGGAAATATAAACCCAGGAAGTTATCAAAACAAGTCAGGTAGCAATAGCGAAAACATTAGTGAGCTGTTTAGCGAGATGGTGAAAACAAGACCAGTACTTGCGTGTGTCTTAGGGCCAGCGAAGAGGCAACATAAAATCATCATTTGTTCACAATTCGGTGAGGAAGATGACATGCTATGGCATGTATATTTGTGTGGAATAAAACCAGGTGACCCTCAGCCAGTCATACAAAAAAACTCATCATGTTCTTGAATAAAGTTATCTGTGTCGAGAAAACATTATTCAACCCATATACACCATTTGCAGTTGCACCATTTCTTACATGTTGTTTGCTGCAGCATTCATTGCCTGTATATTAATTATAGCTATAAAAGTGAGTAGATCTATAATAATCTGAGCTCTAAATCAATGGATGGGTTAGTTTATGAAGCACTCTGGAAATAAAAAGAAATGTCCTGTGATGTTTTTGTAGGGA